>NC_060211.1:21950681-22251818 GCF_021130785.1 Homalodisca vitripennis
ATTTTTTAATATTGCCCACCATTGTAAACTTGTAAAAAAGTACAACTAAATGCGACAAAAATAAAGTCATGTCGTGTATTGATTACAAAATGGGTTTTTAATAATTAAATACGTATAAACTTGGAACAATGGTCAATTACCTCGATGAGTAACCTCTTGTCTTCTCAGATATAAAGCGGATTGCTTGAACACTTCCTACATTGGAAGCTAATGGCGTTTTAGTCGATGAGGTGAACAGCTCCTCTCTCTACTGCAATTAACGCAGATAACGGTAACACTTCCCTTGCAGTAGAGGTACAAATTACATTTGTACTTGTAATGGCATCATTATAGCATGGTGGTTACTGCATATTGAATTGCAGTTCAGTTAATTTAATTGTGTCGCTTGTTATAAAGTTTTATTAGATCTCCAACTAGCTCACTCGGCGAACTAGTCATTCTATAAAACAATTTTAAGTATATTTTAACTTGTATATACCAACAGTTTCAATTTTATTTTATTATTTTAATTGCCTACTTGCTTATTGAAATTAAGATCTATAAGTGTAATGCACTACTTATTTTCAGATTCGAAAAGGGTCAAAAGAATGAATAAATGGTTTTTGAAACGATATCCTTCATAAATAACGAATACATTAATAGTTTTATTACATGTGTTGTAATGAAATAGTTAATATCTCCGACTGTGAAATTGCTACATAGTAGTTTTTCCATTCATTTCCTGTCAAAGAGAAGCCATAAGCATTAATAATGCTATAAATATAAATCATATTTTGAATAAATATCCCTGTTTTACTCGAGCTTGATTGTGTAGTTGGCAATGCGAACAATATTGAGCATCGATTCGCTTCATGTTCATATAAATCTTCTATTCCAAATCAATACAGCCAAATTGATATATACTAAAGAAAGATAAACTGTTGTATTATAGCTTTGTAATAAGAGATAGAGAGTGTAATGTCTATCTAACTGTTCAAAAAAGGTCTGACAAAATATTATGTATCACAAGAAATCTTTCTATGTTTACTGACCATAAGCATTGACTTAGGTTTTCCCTAATGAGTAATTAAAAAGAAAGTTCAATATACAGTAGTAAAAATGTAATATATTGCTATATTGTAATTTATAGTATGGTAACTAAACAAAGATACTGAGTGCTTTTGTAGGGAAAATATTACGTAACTTATCACAGAGATAGTCTGAATATTGTGACAACAAACACTACATTTCCAGCTGGGATAAATATCCAGTGTTTTAGTTTTACTGTACGTTCGCGTGCAAAATCCTCTGTGTATAATAATATGGACTTATTTATTAGTGATGCATTATTTACATATGATATAATTCTCAAAAATTAATTTTAATTACTTTCCAAACTGTTTAATCTTATTACTATATGAGATTTATAATTTTAGCCATTCGCAAAAAAATGCAACATAGAGTAATATTGTTTCAAAACCTTATTGCGTTGTTAATGTCGATTAAAAATTAATTATAAGGTCGCTACCTTATGGAATACGTCACTCCACGCGTATCAAACTTCATTTAGATTGCAAGAGAAATTAAGGTTTGTAACTCATTCTATAGGCTTCATTTGATACATTACGAGTATGCTACTATGTAGCAAGGAAAATCACCATATGTTTGTATTCAATTTATTTCAAAATGTAATTATTAAAATATTTCTCTTTACCTCCAAGGTTACCCATAAGACCGACATAAACCTGTTCGATACACTCAGCCAAATCATATGGAATGACATGCATTGCATAAAATGGTACTCGATGTTAGCTGTATAGAAATTTAAAATTCATAGGACAGTTAGTTCTTGAGGTATCCTGCGGACAGACGCACTGAGAGACGGTCACAAATGAAATTTTGCACCCTTCGAGTGATTTATTACTTATTTTTTATTTGTACTACTTGGTTATTTTTATACTTTTGTACTTTGAAGGAAACCCACTTCAAGATACAAAAATCACCTTCCATGACTAAAGACTAAAGAACAAACACGCAAAAATGATCAAATTATGTTTTAAAGCTTATTTCCAAAACAAGTAGTATTTAAAACATTAAAGTCTTTTTACCAAAGTAATATTATAATTATATTACGGTAATTAGGGTATGCTTGAGATATCTGGAAAAATCTTGGCTTTTTATTACGTATCTAAAGAGCATGGTATAATAAAAAATAAATATAACAACTTGTTTGCATACAACTATATACCAAACAATGAAGGTGACGCACACACGCGTATGCTCGTATGGTGACACCGAACTACCAACTAGGGACGTCCCTTGAGAAATTAGTTCTATTCAGTACCAATTAGTGATTTTTCCCAATTTCATAACGTATTTATCACAATTATTATCGTGTAATTGTGTAATATAGTATACAAAAAGTGATACGCTACAATAGTAACAACTAACCCGCTAGTAGTGTAAGTCTATAATGTATAGAACTACTTTTTCACATATATTTGACATCTCATTTGTAGTTAAAAAAGTTTTATCTATATTATAAAATAATATTATTAGAGGCTCCTATAAGAACACAATCGTATAACGATAGGCAATATACGATTGTCACACTAAACAAATTAAAGAGTTTCTGACTGATACACTGCAACCCCAACAAATATTTAGTGGTTGTAATGTGTACTAGCAAGTGATTATATTTATATTTATATTGGTTATATACTTTAATTAATCATCTAAAAAAGTAAACCGTTGTCCTGAAGAGCTACGATATAAGCTTTGTCCATTTTGTTGTGGTTGATAGTTGATTATTATATGATCAATTCAGAATTGAACTTCTATTTTTATGGGCCTGTTAGCTTGCTAAAGTCACTTGGTCCTCCACGTACTTAATCAAAGTGAAATTATCTTAAGCCCGTAATGCTATATAAATTTAATGGGTTATTCAATTGATTATTCGTAGGAAAAACCCCAGAGTAGTAAATAAAGATTTGTAGTAAAGTTATAGAGTAGTCACGAGTTACCAGATATTGCAACGAGTCTTTCTTTTTGAAATTCTTAGAATTCATTATGTTTATAATATTCTAGGGGAAAATATCTTCCCCACCATAAAACATTGTGTGCAAAAGGTCCTTTTTAGTTCAGGTGATCTATGTGCTGGTGGTGTAAATAGTTTTAGTTATTTCCTGTTATTTGGAGGATCCTACTTACTGATAACATTCTAATAGTTAAAAAGGTATTTCATTTAGTTGTTAACTTTTAACCGTTTGGGTGGTGAACGAAGTTCTTTAAGTTATTTTGTTTTAATAAAATTATTCCGCTTGCAAAAAACGAGTGGTGAACTACGGCAATCAACAATTATTTCATTTGAAATGGTTTAAACATGGAGTGTTTTAGTTTCATTGACTCTGAAATATTAGATATTGCATTGAAAAAAATGGCAAACTATTAGGTGAATCATACTTAGTACACGTCATAAAGTTCTTAAAACTCAGGTTTAACGTAACACACTTGTTACATATCACAGACCACGTGTCTATATAATTGGTCCGTCCATTGATTCTAAATCTTCAACCCTTTCGCAATAGAAGCGTGTTAAGCTCGTTGAATAAGATTGTTCTTTGTTGGACTTAATGTTTCCTTATCACCCACAAAGAAGATGATACATATTTATAACGTGGTGGGTATTCAAGAAGTATTAACCTTATTCCCCCTTGTTAGGAACAGCTTAGAGTTTTGTTCGGAGGCTTGCAATTGTTCTCTGAATTATTCATACGGCTTAATATCTCAACTTGTTTCCGTTTCATTTGTAGCCAGAGATAAAACAGGTATCTTATCTATTACAGACTGCATCGAGAAGACATTGCTGTGGCTGATAGTTATGAAATATATTAAAATAGTTACTCGGGTTTACTGAAATATAAAGTTTCATATGTACCTAACATAATATTAACAATGTTACATTCCACATTTTAGGAAACACGACATTACCCACATTGTTTCATAGAATTCATAGTTACTACCATTCCGTTCAATAAGAATTCCAGTTTTATAATGACAAACATGGATGAACCTAATTATAGTAATGGGGCAGTTAATTATATGTTATAACACCACCAATTGTCATTATCATTCTACTCTCATGGCAATTAAATATTTGAACAAAGATTCATGTGAAATACACTGTCCCAACTACTTGATTAAATAGCTAATAAAAGATTTCTTCAAATTCAATGGGATTTGGCTGAGTGTTAGTGAAATATTTACATTGGCCTTATGGGTAAAAGTGATGGTAACGAGAAATTAGCAGAAGAAGTACATTTAAAAAATTTGGCAAGTGTCAAATGTCAGATATCCCATTATCCTTTTAAACCCTCCATCATTAATAACTAACTTTAAATAGAGAATTTTAATTAATATAGATGTGTCTTATATATATGTAATCTCTATCTTTATTAGCAATATTCAGCTATAACTAAACTTCGTTTATGTACAATTTTTCAGTCACAAATTGCCATGTTTGTTGGTCATGGACGTAATGTTAGAAATTATGAAAACATACCTTAAAATGCACAAAAGTTATTGCAGTTAAAGAAATGCTTTGTTTTTCAAAGAAATTTACAAGATAAATATAATATTGTTTACTCAATATTGTATGTATATACATACTTTTACAAATTTATACCTAAATTTGCATCTAAAAATATCAGAAAAATTAAGTTTGTCCAATATAAACTATCCCCTCATTTAAAAAATATCAGATATTATTAATATATATCGTACCTGAATGTATGACTGTTTCAATGTTTTCCATACCTGAAATTAAAAATGTGTTCTTGCGTGAATAAAACTTTTTAATGCGTTACATTTACAATGCTTTTTGTAAAAATAAAATGTGATCTATAATAACAATCTTAATTAAAGTTAAATTTGAGTTTAAACCGCTTAAAAATTTATGCATTTTGTTTCAAGGCAGTTTTTTTATTTTAAATAAAACTTTTTGTGCACATATCTTATTGCAAACATGGATAGTACAATAAAGATTACAATTTGACCGTCAGCTCTACTCATTCAAAAAAAAAAAAAAAAAAAATTCTTTGTAATGCCAATCCTTACATGTAGGACATCTCGTATCCGATGGAAGTTTTAGTAAGACATTCAATATTATTTATTGAATTAGAATTTGATTCTTTAGTAAAAATAACGATGTGACAATAAGTAATATTATATTAACATTATTGTTCGTATGAATGTGGTTTCAATTTTCGTTCATAGTCATATTATTACAAGGTTATGGCGAGTGCAGTTAAAACATAACCTGTGCCGATATTGACCATGGAATTATTTAATTAAATTATTATTGTAGTACTACTGTTTATTTATACAGTTTGAAGGTAGTTATTTTAACAGTTATGTTGTATTTACGTTTTTAATCTAAGTATAAACCAAAATCTTTTTTTCTAGGAATATATATTGCTTTTTTATCTTCGATCATTTCCTCACTATAATGGCTTCTTAAAATTTATTAACACGAGTATGTACAGGATTATAGAAGTGTGATACAAGATAAAAGTAAGTTTTCAGTTACCTAAGACAAGTTATTAAATCAGTTGAATTTGTCTTTATTTGAGTTTTAATTCGTAGCTTCCCTTGAAGTATTTTATTTAAGATATTGATAAAGCTAAATCATATTTCATAAAATTTGTAATGCTAGCTTTAAAATCAGTAGAAAAGTGTAGATCGAGTTTGCATAAAATATTTATATCTTCATTTCGTAGGAAGTATGGACATTTGCTTCAGTTCTTTATAAAAATGCAGATTTAGTACGGAGATTTTGTTATACTAGTCTTATTTCGTAACATTGCATCTATTGTGTAACTCAACAGATTTAGTATCCAACTTGGCCATTTATTAGGGGCTTGACTTTGGAAACGCATGAAGACATGAAGGTAGCCTAGACTAAACGGAGAGCCAAATTATGTACAAAAATACCATTATGTAAAACATCCATGTTATGAAATGAATTAAAATTTAGTATGTTGTTTTATATAGTAGCCAAAGATTTGCTAGGTACCTCAACTTCATCTGAAATGCTTGAATTGTATTTCATATTAAGTCTACTTTTGACTAGACATGGCCATATGATTTGGCTCATGCATAATATTTACTGGGAATGTTGAATTTAGCTACATTTCAACATCTAATTAATACATCGTCAGAGATCTGACAATGTTAGGGAATGGATTTCTGTAACTTGGAGTTGTCTTTATACAGCAAGACTGAAAGAGTTTAGTACTTTGGCAGTATTACTTAGTACTTGCCATGAATGTAGTATTTAAAACGTAACCACGGACAACCAGAAAATATCCAGTGACATATATATGAATAGGTGTGCTCATTGACTCATCAGGTGCATAATTGAGTGCACTAGACGATGTAGAGTTGGCCTTAAAGGAAGGAGGAACAAGCTTTCTACACATATCCCAGCTATGGTGGAAATGGTTGGTATTGTGAGAATGTTCAGTTTGGCTCCATGTCACCTTCCTCTTTGTGCAGCATCTGAGATATGACACTTTAACACACTTGATTGGTGAAATGTTGCTAAATTTAACATTTACATTGAAACAACACTTACCACTACGGCTGTATTACGTATATGATTTAAGTCACCCATATTCACTAAAGTAGAATAGTAAGTAAGCTTTTATTTCTTGCAGATAGAACAAAATACATTATTTGGCATATTACAAATGGTGTAGTACATAAACTTCACAAAATTATGTTACTTATAATTAAACATGTTTATTGGCTTGGCTTTGAAAGTCTCAACATATTATAACCGTACAATATTATTTATTCAATACATTTTTATAGTTTTTTATAGCCTTAATAAACATTAAACAAGCTTTGGTTGCAGAAAAATATAAAGAGAAACTTAATGTTAACTCTCAGGAGATTTCTTGAAATATGTGAGGGTCATTCACTGTTTCTGGGGGAGGGGAGGGTAACGAACGATCAGCAATATTTGTTTCTCCTTAGAGACACGTTTAGACCATCCAAGGATCCGATCCCTTATTGCTATTGGTTCTAAATTATTGTTCTCATATCATTATTTACATATTTTCTTTAAAGATTATGTTGCACCATCAACTGCTTTGAGTTATATGCGCAATAGTACCTAAAGAAGTTAATACGTATTACATGTATATATACAAAATTTGTGAGAATTATAAAATTATTAGTTCTTAATTTTATTAAATTTTATTAATAAATAGCGCATAATTTTGCCTACCACTGTAAATACTGAACAATATGAAAGTTTTATGATGTATATAAATTTACTATGTTGCAATGACAATACTGGTAGACAAGATTATTAACAATGTTTAGTTATACTGATAACAACACTGTTTTTATTATACTTACTCTTACTTACTCCCTCGGCGCTACAACCCTCCATGGGTCTTGGCCTGGTGAATCAGTAGTCTCCATTGGGGTCTGTCCTCGACGACCTCTCTCCAATTTCTTGCTCCAATTTTTCTTAGGTCAGCAACCACATCGTCTCTCCATCTCATCCGAGGTCTTCCCTTGGGCCTTGTATTAGCAGGAGTCCACTCAGCAACCTTCTTCACAAGTCTGTTGTCGTTCATTCTCGTCAGATGTCCGAGCCACCTAATTCTGTGGGCCTTAATGAAGCGTACAATATCCTCACCGCTCAAAAAATCAAGCACGTCCTGATTTTTTCGCCTCCTCCATGTTCCTTGTCTTAATTCAGGACCGTAAATTCTTCTTAAAATCTTTCTTTCAAATATTCTCAATCTATTTATGTCCTGTTTGGTGAGTATCCACGCTTCGCAACCATAAACTACAACAGGCCTGATTACAGTTTTATAAATTCTCAGTTTGGCCTCTTTATGAAGAATGTTGGAGCTGAAAAATTTTTTAAATGCAAAGTAAAATCGGCCTCCCGCGGCTATCCTTGTGTTAATTTCTTCAGTAACGCTGTTGTTTGCAGTTAGAGTTGATCCAAGGTATTTAAAACTTACTACGTTTTCTACCTCATTGCCATTTACCTCCAGATCCACTCCTCTTTGTCCCATTCTTGTCATTTTCAGGTACTTAGTTTTTTCCCAGTTAATAGTCAATCCAACTTTGCTCACCGCTCTTTCAATATCTTCCAGCTTCTCCAACATAGCAGCTCTCTGACTTCTTGCAGCTACAACAAATATCATCAGCATATGCTGATAACTGACTCATTCTATATGTGATATCACCTACACAATCCACCTTTCTCAATGCCGCTTCCAGAACCAGAATGAAGATTAATGCTGATAAGGAATCGCCCTGTCTGACACCTGTTTTTTACGTCAAATGGTTCCGTCAACTCATTATTGACTCTAACCATGGCTATGGATACTTCCAGGGTTAGCATTACGAGCTTTATGATTTTCTGTGGTACTCCTAAGTGTTTAAGACAAACTTCCATCCTCTGTCTATTCACCTTGTCAAAAGCTTGCCTGAAGTCCACAAAAACACAATGCAGGTCCGTTCCAAATTCAGCACATTTTTCAAAAAATTGTCTTACCATAAAAATGTTGTCCATTGTTGATCGTCCATCCCTGAAACCACATTGGTAATCTCTTATACAATGTTCTCCATAGTCTACTAGCCTGCTATGTATAAGTATGGAAAATACTTTATATGTAACATTGAGAAGCGCAATTCCCCTATAGTTTTCTACAATCTCTCCTGTCCCCCTTCTTGTATTTAGGTATGATCAGTCCTTTCTTCCACTCCTCTGGCATTCTTTCTTGTTCCCACACTTTCTATATAAGTTCGTGGATAACCTTCAACAGCTCTTCTCCGCCATACTTCAGCATCTCTGCTGTTATAGTGTCGCTTCCAGGGGACTTATTGTTTCTCATCTTCCTTATTATTTCATCTATCTCTCTCTCCTGGGGGGGTTGTACAAAGTTATCAACCTGCTGTGGTATCTCAAGATCACTTTCTGGTAGCAGAATGTCCTGTTCCTTGAGTAAGTCTTCGAAATATTCTTTCCATCTTGTCTTGATTTCCTCCATCTCTGTTATCACGTTTCCTTCTTCATCAAGAAGTACTTGTGATTTTGCCTGGTATGCATCCGTAATATTTCTCATATTCTTTTAAAATTTCCTGCATTCTTTCTGCTGGTAGTTTCTCTCTAATTTTTCTATTTTACTGTTTGCTGCTTCTCTTTTTTTCCTCCTCATAAGTCTGTTTGCTAATGTTCTTTCTCTTCTGTAATTCTCCACGTTTGCTCTGGTTCCAACTTGCAAAAGCTTTTTCCTAGCCTGATTCTTAGAGTCCAATGCATTTCTGCATTCTTTGTCCAACCAGTCCTCATTTCTTTCAAATTTCCTTTTACCTAGTACCAGTTCAGCTGTGCCCTTCATTGCTTCTCGCAGGTAATTCCAATGCTCTTCAATTGATAAATCAGTCGTAAGTCCTGTTAGTCTATCACCCAGTTCTTCCTGAAATTGTTGCCTCACATTTAAATCCGCTAATTTTTCCACGTCCCACTTTTCTACTCTTGTCTTCCTTGCTTTGACAGTATTCGCTATACGATGTCTGAGAACTCCTCCACCAAATAGTGATCACTATCACAATTAGCTCCTCTGCATGTTTTTTATATCCATTATAGAAGTAGCCCATCTCTTTGAAGTTAAAACATGGTCAATTTGATTGCAGCTATCCCTCCCAGGCATTTTCCATGTCCCCAGATGAATCTTTTTGTGAGGAAAGCAAGTACTACTTACAATCAGCCTCTGAGCTTCAGCAAACATTCATACTCTTTCTCCATTCAAGCTAGTTTCTTCATGCAGACCACATTTTCC
Organism: Homalodisca vitripennis; assembly: GCF_021130785.1. Classification (NCBI taxonomy): domain Eukaryota; kingdom Metazoa; phylum Arthropoda; class Insecta; order Hemiptera; family Cicadellidae; genus Homalodisca; species Homalodisca vitripennis. The sequence continues at coordinate 21,960,533 of NC_060211.1, forward strand.
TGCTACCATGTTGTTCTGCTCCTCTTTTCCTATTTTTGCATTGAAATCACCTAAAACCACTTTCATATCATGCCTAGGTATTTTATCACAAACTCTCTCAAGTTCTGTGTAGAAATCATCCAAAATACCTTCTTCATTACCCTCTGTGGGGGCATACACATTTACAAACGAAATATTGCAAAACTTTCCTTTGATCCTCAATTTACAAATCCTCTCACTAATTGGTTCGAAACTTAATACCGCTTTCCTAATTCTTCGCAGCACAAAAAACCCAACACCTTTATGTCCTGTTACATTATTGGATCCACTAAAGTGAAAATCATAATTTCTTTTCTTGATCGTTCCACTATCTTTTCACCTTACTTCTTGCACCGCTCCAATGCTGGTCTTATACTTTTCTAGCTCTTGTGCCACCTCCTCCATTTTACCTGCTTTAAGCAGTGTCTGCACATTCCATGACCCAAAATATATATCCGTATCCCTTCTCATAACCTTATTAACTCGCCTTGGTCGTCTCCGTGAAATCCGTCCGGCATCTTTTGATTCATTATTCGTAACTTGGAGTTTTTTTTTATGAGATTGGGTTGTCAGCCCAATGCTCATAAAAAACTCGAACCTGGAGGACCAGGAGTTTGATTTTGGAGTCTTCTTCTCCTAGACCAGTTGCTTTTGCCACAGCTTATAGATCCTGGTATAACCATGGTTTTAAATCAGAGCCTCCTTCTCCTAGCCTTTGAGGAACCAACCCCTATCCGTACAAGGCAGTACGGAGCAGTGCTTATTTAATGGCGGCACTTACTCGCCATGTCACAGCATCGTCACTTGGCTCTGTGGTATTTGATAGTTGTGACCTCGCCACAGGTCACCCCACCTCGCCCTGTTAATGCTGCCGCCTCGGTCCGGGACTGCTTATTTGGCATAGTGCCTTATTCGCTGCTGTCCACCATATCTGATGGACGTATCGCTATCCGCCACCTGCGACCCGCCCAGTAGGTGAGGCTCCCCCTGAGTTATTATAGTTTTTATTATACTATAGTAAATTAAAAACGTAATACATCATGAGATGTCCGATTTAATGTTGATATTAGATTTAAACGAATTGTTTATTTTTTAGAGCACAAAGAATTATATTTATTTTGGTATCGAGTTTTATGTTTATTTATATACTAAAATGATACTAATAATATGTAAATAAAATTAAATATTCGGCCAGTAAATCTAATTTTCAGAGAATCGTTAATTTATTAAAAAAATTAACGTTGTCTTTTAACATATTATATATAAATAACATATTATATATCTAAAAACAATAAGTATTAACTGGTTTGAGGTAAACCATTTAATGTTGAAGAAGTAATACCTTATCGAGACAACAGAACCTCATGGGAAATAACAAACAGTAAATAATGAATTGTATCGTAATCCTTGATAACTAATGGATCCTGTAGCGCGAGTTTTTAGAGGAGCTACGCAGAAGATCGTCTCTAACTACTTTTGGATTCGTTTAATTTTTGTTGATATTCTATATTAGATTATTGCACTTAATATATTTAAATATTTTGAGAATAAAACTATTACAAAATACGAAGAACTGTTTATAACATATCGATTTCGCTAAGAGAATAAAACTGTAGAATATATGGAAAATCTTAAATATATGTTATCTCTTATAGCACCAATTCAGTGTAGAACATAGAACGTAATTAAGAAACAAAAGAAAAAAAAAAAAAAAAAAAAAAAAAAAAAAAAAAAAAAAAAAAAAAAAAAAAAAAAAACACTAAATGTAGTCTCTATAGCAAAATAATGAATATTTTACTATACACGTTAGTATATAATGAAAAAAACTACTTTGGCTAAAAGCTATTAAATAAATAAAAATAAATATCACTTTATACATGTTCTGCCACTCCAAACCAAAAATGTAAAGACCTAACCAGACCCTCTCATGTAAGTCATTTTTTACTCTCTCCCAGCAACACGCCACCCTCTTCAATGGCAAAGGTCACGTGATTTATCTTGTGCGGTTTTAATCCTTGCCCAAACAAGAGCCACATTTATCTTAATCTTATTGAAGGAAATTTTCTCCAAAGGATTTTTGAACGTAAAAAGTTTAATAATATTGTAATAAACTAAATCTTACATGATTGTAAAACTATAAAGGTTAATTTAACTATATATACTCATTGTAGTATACAATGTATTTACCATTATATTAATAGAAAGAGTTCAACAACTTACTGCACAAAATTTATTACTAATTCTAGTTAATATAAAATAAATTACTTTTTGAAATACTTTAAAAAGTAATACATTTTTAAAGTTATAGGGGAGTGGATGGAATTTTATTTGTGTGTTGTGGTACACTGAACATTTTGGAAATTGAATTAGAAATTCTAAATAAAAAAGTATGGTGAAAAACGAAAACAAATATTTTTAGTAATGGTTTATTAATAAAAGTTTTATCCGTAGTACAAATGAATCAGGGAGCTATTTACAAGGTTATTTTAATTAACACATATATGGAAAGAAATGATAAAACATATCATAGCTAATCGAAACCTAAACATGAAACTTATTTTTATATGCTAAAGTGTAAAATCATGATCCAAAATTTAATACTATATAAAATAAAAGTTTTGTCAAAGCTGAGCACTTTATTTACAAAATGTGTTTTTATTGACATATATTATAATTTAAAGCACTCACCTTCGGTTAAATACAAAATTTCCTACGGAATAACCAGGATATCATATGTAAATCTTTCTCATCTAAAAAAAATACAAAAATACAGATTATTTTCATATACATGGAAAGATGTATGATATTCCATGGGATATTGATAAATTTTAGCTCACATTTAATATTCGTCTTCTGGATAACTATGATGGTAAAGAAAATATAGTAGAATATAAATACATTTTGAAACAAACTGAGAACAATCATATGGAATTACAATATGTGGCATAGTAGCAGATGTAAACTTTTCCATAATAAAGTTTGCATATAGTTTCAGTAAAGTCTGTTACGTGAAACGTGGTGTGGCTGTTACTACATAGTTTTGTAACTTTCAACAAATTTTATTTTTAGAGTTTTATAGATCATGTTTACTCCAATAACTCCTAAATTATTGGTACCTAAAAATTCCTAACTAATTATTTCTCACAATTAAAGCAATTTATAAGCTTTAATAATGGATACAAAATTGACTGGTGGTAATTTTAAATTAAATCATTATTGTTTCTATATTTCTTGTCAAGAATCTCTTTCATAAGTAAACCAAACTTGAATAAAAGTGAGAGACCTTCTAAAGTTTTTGAAGAGCATAATCTTCCAATACTTATTCCACTTATCTCGTAACTTTGGTATTTAATTAAAAACTGACGTAACATTTATTTTGAGAATAATAATCAAGGAGGACAGAGGATTGAAGAAAACAATAAAAAAATCTTCTCTCACCACCATTCCAACAGGGTATACCGTTTTCCAGGTAAACAGAAGAAATTGTAATAATCATGAGCTTGCGCAACAAGCAAGATTATAGCAAAATATGAAAACACCTTTTTATTATGAAATAATTTCTATATCCATTGAATAAAGACTGAAAAGAATCATCTGTATGGCAATACCAAATGACACTTCATATTTATAATTAGAGGACAATGTCCCTTTTCTGTTCTGAAGCAACGCCGTCAATTGATGACTCGTAACACTTATTTTAACACGATTTAAAAAGATTTCGCCCCCAGAATTCATGATCGATTATGAATAAACATGTTCCGTACCTATGAACGGCAAGAACTTCTTGTTATTCGTGATAATAATTTCAAGCATGAAGTTCTATGTTCAAATCGGAGAGTGAAATCAAATCAAAATTTATTTAGCGTCATGTAAAATTTGATAAATACTGTATTATAAATAAGTTTTAATAATACTCACCAATATTACAAATCTGGGTTGACAATTAATCCAATACGATAGCAAAATTATTTTCTGATTGCAATATTAATAGCTATATTTCTAAACATAATAAATTATTTTAATACAATGACACCTTAGAATAAGTGGTATGGTATGGTGTATTAAACATGTTATTACGATTTCCTAACTGTAGTTTTTAAACACCTAGTTACTGTTCACAAACAACAATATAACACTAACACTAACATATCTCTCATGAATCGTGAAATCTCAAGAACACTTAGAACTAGATCATCTCTTAAATTAAGAAAGAATTAGGAGATTTAAAGTATACCATAGTAGGTTCATCTTAACAGAAGAATATTGATGCTCGTCTAAATGTTTATTTTAGCAATTTTTAGCGTAAAAAATTTGAGGATTTTCAACGAAAAAAGCTCCTGCACAAGTATTATTCTTATATTTGTATTACTCAAGTTTGCTATACAAAACTGAACTTGTATTTCAAAAAAAAGTTTGGACCAAATATATATAAAGCAGCAGATGAGTTGTTGAATAACCGAGTCCAAGTTTCCCTCATTTGGTTCAAGCTCTCGGAAAAGTCCAACCTGCATATTCAGAGATAATAAAAAATCCCCTATATTCTGCATGAGGGTCTTCCCTCAATCCTTCAACCCCTAATCTAATGAAACTTATAAGATAAAGCGATTATCTACACAACCGTGAATTTCCGTAAAGAAGATAAACTTTTTACGATACATCTGTTACAATTATTCTTACTATAAATGAATATAAACTAAAAGTTCTACTTTTCATAATTATATGAACAAATTTTTATGAATTTGAGCATACAATAATAAGTCTACAAGAGAAAATCGTTTTGAAAAAGTAACGAAAATAGCATGTTTGTAATTTATTATTTGGCATTGAACGTACTTAATACAGAACGAGAACTTTATGTTGTCTAAAAGTATTTTTGTATGAGACACACAAATATTTTAAGAAGATACCAGAACTATATCTGCTAAAAGTTATTGTTTCAACGTGTACAAACCTACTTTAAGGTAAATTTCTATTTCTAAATACAAGTGAAACGAAAAACGTTGTGACGTAACCCCTGACCGTGGAAGTGTAATCTAAACGACTCAGGCCGACCGGAAGACATTTTTCACCATCCCCCTCCAACACACTCACCCTCTTCTCTAGCAAGGGTCATGTGATTTATATTGTTCAGATTATGTAACTTGTCCACACAAGAGCTAGTTTTCATCTAAATATTAGTAAAAGTTGTTTATATTTTACAACATATTTGCTTCATTGTATTAAATTTAAAGATGTTTTGAGCAATTCAATCGCATTTCACTGTAATAATACGACATTTTTTGACAAAATGACATCGTGTCGTACGTACCATTTTATCGTATATATGATGTTCGGTATGAATTCTTTTTGCTTCTGAGCTTATTGTAACTGTCTTTTAACTTTCAATATTGTTTAGCGTCATTTAAATTCTATTGAAACAAAATCGGAACTGGATTGGTGTTTATTAAAATCGTAAGTATTTTAATTTTTAAATTTAATTACAAAATAGAAAAGGAGGTGGTCGTTCGCTTTTGATATAACATGTAAGTCAAGGACTAATTGACTGGATGAGGCACTGTAAAGCATTATGTGTGTGTAAACATCAAAGACGGCCAATATCAGGGGTTACGTCAATGTTAATTTACGATACTAACGCCACACACCCAACAGTTTGTCACTCATAAAAATGTTAATAGCATCAATCTTTCTCGTTGAAAAGTATTATTCAAATTCTAGGCTGAGAAGTTTGAATGAGTTTAGTATCATAAAGCGCTCTATAAACGTTTTAACACACCCAACAGGTTGACACTCATAAAAATGTTAATAGCATCAATCTTTCTCGTTGAAAAGTATTATTCAAATTCTAGGCTGAGAAGTTTGAATGAGTTTAGTGTCATAAAGCGCTCTATAAACGTTTTAAAGTTTAATCAAATTTTTATTGTCTGGTCAGTAAACCATACTGTATTTTCAAGCTAACATCATATATGTTATATTGCATAACCTACAAAATATTATTTTATAAGATGCAGAATCCTCTTTAAATTAATTAATGAACTAATAATTACTGCAGGTGTAGGTCGTTGTCTGAAATTATTTACAGACCGACATTTTTACACCATCTACGGTGGAGGTATAACAATAACATTGTAAAATTTTAATATTATGTTGTGTTATTCGCCCACTGAAACTGTTATATGAAGCCACGTAGCTTAAATAAATGTGGAAGACTAATTATCTTAAGCGGCTAAAGTATGCTTTGTAAAGTTTTAGAAGGCATAGCTTATAATAATGTTATACTATGACAGGTATACATTTGTTGAAACATTCTGAAAATACGTGGTACTATTTACCTTTGAATAAAAGCATTGAATAAACTAATTTTCTAAGCATGGCAATTTGAACGAATGTAACAAAGGGTCAAACTAATAAAAACATTTTAAGACATTTAACTATCTATAATCTCTACTCGTCCCTTCGAATAGCATTCCTCTAAAATTTTTACATGCAAAACGGAGGCATGTGCATTTTATTTCACTTCATGGACCGTTTTATGACTTAAATACCTTTACTTGGCTTGATTAAAAGTTAATATTTGACAGCAGGGGCTACTTTTTAAGCTACCTGAAAAATAGCATTGTTAAAATGATATGGATTCTTAAATAATTTTAAATTGTTACGGGACATTACATAAACTACTATCACACAAAAGGGTCAACCTAACTAAAAATAACATTTGTTAAAATGTTGGGGGATGTACTGTAAAACATATAGTTTCAACAACTAGACATGTTGTGAAAAACTATATATATGCGGGCCAATAAATGCCTTTACTCATATTTATTACATGTTTATGAATAGACAACATAAATTTTAGTTAATAGTACTATCCAGTGTTCTCTGCTCAAACCCTTCGCGCTGATCCCGTATTGGGAAGCCCTGAGACTACAATATATCGCCTTTTTAATATGCCTAAGTCTAGGTAAATTTTTAAAGAAACCTTATGGCCTATAAAAGTAAAAATGTTACTGTTGATATTTTCGGTACTTATAACCATCCCTACATATCTGTGTGATATAGAAAAAATACAGTTTATGATATAATTTATTTTAATTTATAATAATGCTCAGCCAAGTTACATTGAGTCATACGAACCAACATGGAACACGATGTGGTTTATATAAATGAGACGTAACCTAAAATTTCTAACAGATAGTTCAGATCGATGTGGAATTACCGTGCGCAATGACACACAGATAGACATACCGACTTCGTTAACGCTCAGCCTTTAACACCTGTTACTCCAGTAATAGTAACACAAATCTGAGAGAGAACATAAAATTTCACAGAAGGTTACTTTACAGCAACAGTAACTTATTAGTCCTGGTTTATACTTTGGTACCCCTGGGTCAACCCTTAGAGCCACTGTGAAACTCATTTATGAACCGTAACACTTCGGAGCTGTAATGCTATAAAATAGCGCAATCTGTCTGCTTGATCCCTTACCGACTCGTGTGTTTACTATGTATTTCACTGCATTTATATAATTAAACTACTTTGCTTTATATGTAACATATGGAACAAATTTGTAAACATATTAAACTAGTTTTACCTAATAAAAAAAACTGTTAAAATTTACAACGTATGTAACAAAATATAATACAATGCCTTAAAAAAATTCAAATATGTTATTTTTATAAATAATAAATAAACTGATTTTATTTCACGCTGTTCCGTTAATATCGTTCATTAACTTTATTCTGTGAAATAGAAACCAGTAATTATAAATTAAAATCTTTCGCTAAAATAATGCAGATTGCTCAACTAAAACTATTTAAAACTCTGTTAATTATAGACCAAGAAAAAAATAATACGTGTTCTAGAATGTTTGTAACATTTCCTTAACATCTTTTACAGTTTTCAAGATATTTCTTAAATTTAAATTTAATAACAGATTCATTATTTATATTTTGGATGTCGAAAATTTACCTACTTGTTCGGACTGAGTCGGAAGGAATATTTGAGGTCGGTAAGTGAAAAACCTTTACCATTTTTAATTATTTATTTGAACTTCACAACCAAAGCTCAATTTCTTCCAGCATTGAGGTTGGCGCAAGTAACGTTTCATGAGGCAACTCAGAGTTATGATATGGAATGACTTTAAATATTTGATTTGAGTCTGCTTTGATGAGTTAAAACCATTCCGTATTTCAAGGTGTAGGTTTGCCCTGTTTTGCAGTCATATGTAGGCTCTCATTCAAACCTCCATGATACAGCGTTAAGTATGTAGTGATGGCGATGTAATAGCTCGATTCGATATTTAAAAATTTTTTGGATTCTGTTTAGTAAACGGAAGTTGTGGATATCACCAAATTTGATACCATTATGACTGTTTTACACCACGAGTTTAATTGTGAAGCTATTGTTTAAACCCATATAAACCCGAGACCCAGAGGCCTTTATAAACCACCGGAGTCTGAAGCTTCCTGCTGCCCCAATATGGGAACAATGGGCACACTTGAGTTCAAGTAATACCAGTAGTTGCATTTTTTAATTCATGTTTTTTAATTATATGTAGTCTACAATATGAAATATTTATTTTCTGCACGTTTTATCCTATTGCATTACTATTTGTATCTAGTTTTGTTTCACAGTACTAAATATAGACTATATATCGTCAATGTAACTTTTGAGATTTTTAATGAAGTCATGTAAAAAGAAAGAAAGAAAGAATGAAAGAAAGAAACACTTCTTTATTGAGGCGAAATTAGGACCATATGGTCCTTTCTTACATTTAACCTCCTAAAAATTAATCTTAATAATGCAACTTAAGGCTAATTAACTATAACTTACACTTACACACGGTATTCCATTCACACAGGCACGATTCAAAGAGTAGCCCCGCCGCCCGCCACGATCATCCGGTTCAGGTATTTTCGTCTCAGCTCCGCCACAAACCGGCTGTATGAGATGGTGTCATGTATGAGATGTTGACTTCATAAAACGAAATATACGATTAAGATATATTGAGGGGAGCATGTGGAATTTCCTGTGTCAAAAGAACAGTAAGATATACAAATAAAATTTACGACCAGTAAAAAAGGAAACAATAAAACAAATTTCAGCAAGGTACGAAATATACAGTCCTCAGCGCTTACCATGGCTAACAACTTGTTCAGAAACTTTAATTTGTTTAAGAACATATATAGCATATTATAAAGCTTGTTCACGAATCAGTGGCTAATCGATAGCAAAACCTACAAATAACTTGGGCCTTCAAGATTTCATTTCTGTCAATTTGTGCGCACGATAAAAAGAACAGACCTATACACTTGGAATTCATCTTGAGGCTTCATTTAAATATAGTTAACGAGTTTTATCATCATGTATATATTAATATTACATATATATATATATATATATATATATATATATATATATATAATATATATATATATATATAATATATATATATATATATATATATATATATATATTATTTGGCTTAGCGTTAGAGAAAAACTGTGCATTGATCTTATGGCTAACTCATAATAGCAGTGATAAAAACATATTTGTAATAAAACTAAGTTGAACCTGATTTTAAAATTTGGCACAGGTATACTTAAACCTAACTACCTCAACACATACTACATTATCAATTGGTGAGTAGAAACTTTTATTTTTAAAATATGTTTTTAAACTGATATTTATGAACAAATACGTCAGTGGATTGTAGACTAAGGTTATAAAATTTAAGTTTTCCATGCAGCTTCAATGAGGTTCTGATACGCAACACATTACGTAGCTTTCAAATTCCTGTTTAATTGTTGAAAGTATAAGAACAACATGCGTTGCTTAAGTTCTAAACGAGCAGCAGCATAACTTTTATGTTTTATACTATCTTATTTATCTCCCTATCTTATAATACTAAATCGAATGCCATTCTAATACGTCGGCGCAAAATAATAATTTTGGTAATAAAATAATGAACATACTCATCAAAATTGATTCATTTTATTTTCGTACAATGTTTATAATTGCTGATAGGATAATACTTTATTCGATCTTAATGTGTGTTATACATCTAGATTTCATTTTAGTATTTCATATTGTTGTCTGAGAAAATAAATTAACTTATTACAATGCTAGGAAATTAATAATCTGCCCAACGGTTTCTAATATTTTCCATTTCGTTTGGGAAACTTAATAAAATGAATCTCGCCCTAAATTACGGTAATATATTAGTTTCAATAATATATACTCTATTAGGTACTCGTTTGTGAATTATATTGCAAAGCTTAAAGAGGAAACAATCTCAAATTGAGGAACAACTCGTGCACAATATAAAATTCTTGTATCAAAGTGATTCTCCTTAGATGTTACTAAAGTAATATTTCAACTGTACATTCCACATTTGCAGTATTCGCTCATCTGTGTGAGTAAGATATCGTGTAGTTTCAATCTTACTTCAACTTTTCTGATTAAAATTGTCTTTCTTCTTTTAGAAAGCTAATAAAAAGTTGTTCTAATCAGTTATAAAAAAGGAGGTAAGAATTAAATTACAAAAAACCTAGAAGGTTTTATCAATTTAAATCCACATCTAAGCAGAAAAGTTCAATTCATTAAATTAAAAATTATAGAATACAAATGTATTTAAAACTAAATCAATACTCATCCCCTCAAGTTGAATTGGACACTGTTTTGAATATATACATACAGAACACTGGGAAGCTTACTTTCGTCAACTGACAACTTAGATAGGTTTCATAACAGTCAATAAATATATAGTAACAATTAGACTACATTGTTTCTTACATGTGCACTGCTACAAGTTACCCGCCTCTTTGCACGCAATATAGTAGGCGTTGCAAGTTCATGAGCACTGCTGGTCAGAGTGAATTATATTTCCAACGCTAATTTTGAGTTTGCCTCTTTGACCAGATAAAAAAAATTAAAATTAAATATTTTGATGGTCTATAACGGTTAGAGATGGAATTGTTACATTAGTTCAAATTGTCTAGCGAAATTTCATCTAGCATATTTCTTGCGACTGCTTCATAGGAGTGTTTGGGGTCAAGTTCTAACCTAAAAATGAGAAATGTCCATAATAATGTTTAGGACATTTTATAAGGTAGGTTAGTACTTACCTAATCGCTGAAATCTACATTCCTAATTCCTAATAAAAATATATATTCTTTAAAAAATATGTTCATTATAGATGTAAAAAATATAAAATAATAAGCAATGTTAAAACAGAACAGTTGATTACAGTTTACAGACTCGTTCAATTACTATTACACAACTTTCGAGACCAAGATGGCGTTTTTTCGCTTTAGAGCTTTGTAGCACTAATTTTGCCTGACAAAAGAGCACCATTTACCTTTTTCTTTATCTATGTAATATAACAGGTCGCTAGATAATCCATATGCCAAAACCATATGAAATAAAAGTGGTACTTTAATGTGTTTATAATGCGCCGGCTATTAGTGGCACTTGCTGAGTCTGATGTTATAAAAATTTTTAAACCGAGGGTTGCCGGATACAGCTTTGAAAGAACTGTTTTTGTTTAAGATACGTCTAAAAGATCTAAGAAATGTATCGAACGAATTGTGCCGTTGAAACTAAGCTTGGGCTTTACATTTTTAAAGTGACTACGGAAATAGAATTATTATTATGTTTTAAACGAACAGTATGTTTTTGTGATATTCTGATTATAACCTATTACAAAGAAAAAAAATATTGAAATAAACAATATTTTAAATCTCTCCGTTGCAAGTTTGCTCATGATTGTCAAATAGAATTAAGAATTGGCAGGAAAATGCGGCACATAAAAAGACTTTGACTTCCATTAAGGGTCACTGTATAAATGTTAACTAGTGGCCGAAACTTTGACAATTTCTTGTGACAACCAAAAACAGGTCGATAAATCTGACGGGAGACTCACGATAAATATTGCCGGTGTCAAGGGAGGAGGTGTGGAGATCTCCGCTGCCAACATTAAAAGGTGACGATGGGAAACGATGGGGGTTACAAATATTTCACTCTCAGTCAACACCTCAAAACCATTCTTATTCATAATATTTTTAATACAATAGAAAAAGCAACAATATTTAACTTGCCCAATTTGTTTGGAGCGGCAAATAATATGCAATTTATTAAACTGTACTTTTCGATTTTTTAATTTACTCTTTTACTAATAAATCTTCTCATGAAGCTTGTATTAATCATACATATTGTACTCATGCATATAAACTGTTCCTAGGCTTTATAGAGTCTATTAATTTTAAATAAAAAAACATTAATTTAGATAAACGGTAAACTAAACATTTCTGATCTACATTTTATTTCAATTTTGTTTACCTCAACTTTAAAAACAAATATTCAAACGATATCCGTAGAGTTCGTAAACACCTTGTATACCAGATATGGTCATCAATTATGAAAAAAGTATTTTAACGTTATAAAATATATTTTTCTTTATTTTTATATTTTGAATTGTTAAATAAATATTGATAATATGGTCATACTAGTTTTCAAATCGGAAATTAGTCCCTGAAACTGAAACACATACAATAGGTAATTTAACAAACAAAAATTAGTACTTTTAAATTCCAAGATTGCTCACAATAATATATTAGTAGGACATATTATAATTAACCTCTATTTATTTGGTAAAGCAACGTGTAAACTGACGCTTTGTGCTTTGGTAACTGTAATTACAGTAGGCCATGACCGCTACAACAATTACGTTGTGGTTGTCAAAGTATGGTTTCCCTTACATGTTCAATTAGCTCGTTTTAACATGTGTTTTCACAACATTCTATTATAAAGTATCATTTGAAAATTAACTAATTTAATTCAATAAGACGGTATCAGAAAACACCATACTATGACTGAAGTGTAAACAAGCTGATTTCCCAAATGAAGATATTTGAATTTATATTGTATAGTATATATTATTATATTGAAATTTTTATATGTGAATTTTATTGCCTTGGATTTACAGTAACTTGATATACTTAGTAATACTTTTGAATTGTGCTCCGAACCAAGAAGCAAGATCAGGTGACAGTTACCCACTGCCCAATCGATCATTCGGCGTAGCGGGGGCTCGACGTTCCTCGGAGAGTGTGTCCGTGGTCTCAGTTTCACTCATCAGAGTGCGGGGTACCCTCTCTTATCCCCAATTAGTTGCTATAAAATTCGATAGTTTCATGTAATTTCGTTTGGTGGTCTCTGACACATAGATTTCTCTCTACCGCGTCTCCAACCACTGATGCCAGTGAATTTTTGTAAAGTAATAACTGTGTCGCCAACCGCCCATCCAGCTGGTAAGAGCTGATACATTTCATACATTTGCTACAGACTGCGAGCACCATGAAAGAAAATAAAGGATGATTAAGTTATTTAGAGGAATTACAGAAAATAAGTTATAGAATATAAAATGGATCTTTGGAAATATTTTCAGTTCACCACGATATTAACTCATGGGACAGGGAAGTTCAAACAGTTCTTGTAAAGCACCCTATCAATGATTATTCTAAGCATTGCAAGTCTTAGAGTGAACTCTGCACCTTGATATGACTAGATCTCTTGCCAAGTGATATAATTAGATGATATAAGTTGCCTCAATATCCTACTTTTAACGTATAATTTATATCGGTTTATCCTGGTATAAACTTTTAATATTAAAAGTGTAAGCATACATATGTGCAAGCCATTCAAAACCATAAAAAAATTAACCAATCTTAAGGAGCTAGGTATGCCAATGCTTATATCCAAGTAAATTGCAATGGCTGTAAATATAGACCTTTTGATATGTTTTTTGATTGAGAAGGAAGTTTAACTTAACCTTGGTGTCGGAAATACAACTAATATAAACCAGAATTGTTTAAACACGTGCAAAAGCCTAAAATGAAATCCATTATATATGTTTTTGAACATCTGATGCTGTTAACCATGAACACAATATGGACCCAAACAATATCTACTTCTATATCTGAAATATATAGAGCACCCATCTTCTGTTGCTAAAATATAAAGAAAAACACTAGGTTTCCTTCACTCTGGAATAATAGGTCAAGTGTTACTGAAGTCGATGGAGCTATTCAATAAAATAACATGTCACTGTCTGACTTTAGTATTCTAATACAATGTTCTTTAATATTAATTCCAGAACTATCAGTGAATTTAAATATCTTTTAGTAACTATGACTTGTAGTCAGGGGTGTTAGGAATGTCGTTTGAGAAGAATATATCCATGGTGTCGCTGTTAAAAAAAATAATAATAATAAAAATAATAGCTTGCGAGTGTAATGACAGCAAAAAAATCTCTGGATGAATGAATTAGTGAGAAAGTTAATCATACGATATTAACTTGACGATTGTGGTACGATTCCGAACTTAAATTTTAGATTAGTTACTTTCATAAAATAATAGTCATTTCATCCATAACCTAATAGTTACATTCAGTTCAGTAAAATCTGTTGTTACTTAATCAATTAAAAATATTTTTGCATGAACATTGTATAGGTTTATTTGGGATGTTATTAACTATTTTAAATTTTATTTACAATTAACAATTTACAGTACTTAGTATATGTAATTTATGTATCACGTTTGATCATTTCGATATGTCCTGTCCTTTGTGATAAATAAATCACTGGATAAATATAAGACGAGATAAACCTGTTTAAAATGCTTGTTCTGGAGGGAAATTAATTCTTTGCCACAAGGCTTTGTGTCATTGATTGGTTTAGCCCCTCTAAGAGCCCGCTCTAATTCATCTTTGAGTGATACTAAATTGAATTTACTTTGTATAAAATAAATTAAAACCTTTACACAATTTTCAAAACGTTATTAATTTTTATATATTGATTTTAAAAACAATTAATTTGCTTATAAAATTTAACGAATTTTTGTAAGACAATCCTCAGAATATGCTACCAATTGTATATGTATATAAGAAGATTTACTATGTAAAGCTTTAAATTTTTCTTATAACACTTTTATCCATTTTTTAACTATATTCACGATATCAATACTCTATTATTTATGTTATTGTAAAATATATAAACTATTTTTACTTAACAAAAAACTTAAAAAATAGGAAAGGTTTGGACCACGGTATTATGAAATCCATGTACTATTCATAAATGTTTATTGATGATTTCAGTCAAAATTCACATTTAAATTTGTCTTTTCGCCTAATAGGTTGTTACAAAATTCACATGATGGGAGAAATTTGATATATAACACTGTTCGGTGTAAACAGCAAGATATGATATTAGGTAATTTTCTAGCAATTCATAGAATCAATAACTCCCAATATCTAGTTCTATTCATAATCCCTTATACTTTTACAGCGAGAGATAAATTTGGGTTGAAATAACGAAGGCAAGAGGATCAGTGATGTTTCAAATTCCCTAGGATAGCAATAAAGTTTTTGTATTACCTTGATTATTTTAGTACTTACTTATATTTCAGTAGTTTGCATCATTAATTATTACTTTCTAGGTACCTCTGTAAAGTAACAAGAATAATTGTTTAACATATTTACAGAATCTTTTGCACAATATATGGCACTTGTACGTGCAATTTTGACTTTGTAAAAATCTCTTTTAATGAGTGTTTTTGGATAAAGTAAATTGACTGCAACATAAAATGTCAAGATATGCATATTGGTTTTTATTAATGGAATTAAAAAGAAATAACCGATACCAATGTATTTAAAAAGTACTCTCGAACTCAAAAATGAAAAAAACTTTTACATGTATTATAATAAAGTTTTTAGGCATTATTTTCCAAAAATAAGTTTAGTAAATAGCTTAGTAGTGGGAAACAAGGTATTAAAAACAATGAAACAAACGTCAGAATATAGTGACTGAGTTTGTTAATTATTGTAAATTTAACAAAAAGTCAGGAACAATGGACAATGGATGCAAAAAGAGTAAATATATGGATGGCTAGAGATGCTAAAATCAATATAATCCATTTTGCAGAGGATATTTTATTATCGCTCTCTGTTTATTAGGGATGGATGTCTATTTGTTGTAGACTGGTTTAAAATAGCAGCCCATATGTATTAGAGCATATAGCTGTATCATAACCTACATATAAAGCTCTACTCAAGTTTAAGTCACAAATTTTTGGCAGTTTTCAACATTAGAAACCTAATTAGTAATGGTTAAAGTGATAACGACAATATTTTTAACAATAACCCACTTGCCATGAAAATAAACATTTTAACTTCAACACCTTGCAACCGCCATCCCTGATCGGTTTGTGTAATTTATTAACAATTCCGTAAATTTATCGCTCATATTTCTACACACGTCTTTATACAAATTTGATCTGAAAAGTTCAAAAAGTTTTCAATGACAACAACTCTCTACCCACAGGTTTATACCAACACCGTTATTTAAACATTTATGTTTGCCAAAAAGTAGTTAGTGAATATTGCAGTTCCGATTAATGCTATCCAACAGTACTGTTCACGTTCTGATGAAGGATATGAAATTTGTTTCTCTCACAAATTATAATAATTATTAGAAAATGCTTTGATTGTTCTAATTAAGATCTTCCGAGGCAGCTCATAGATATTGAAATAAACATTGTTGATGATTATAGGTTTCACTCTCGTCAATATTTACCGGTTTTTTCACCCGGATCCAGAAAATTACGAATATTTAGGTGTAATTTATGACTTTATTGATTAAGGTTCAATCTATCCAAATAAACGTTAGCTTATTATTAATTCCTCCTAAGAAGTTTATTATACAACGAAAAGAATAAAAATCACGAACAAATAATACGTTTTGTATTAAACTATGCGTGATAGTAGTAAAGTAATATTTGTAATGAAATTTTAGAACTGCCTTTCATTCTTTATAAACTTAATCCCATGACAAAATTAAAAAAAAAAACCGCTGAAAGTTCCCTGCTCAAGATACTCCACTTAAAATTGGGTTGTAAAGGTAAGAAACATTTTTTTTATTTCACGTGTTTTATAAATATTATTTCTCTTTAGTACTATAATAGGTAGGAGTTCTCATTTTAATCTCGATATTTCTTGCTGAAAGATACACATACAATAATTATTATAAAGAAAATAATTTTTACATCCCCCGGCAGAAGAAAAGGAACTTGTGTCGGAATAATAGCATAGGCTTCAATTTCTGTTCGCCAAATTCATTGATTTCCATCAACATCCACCTCGACATCCATCTTCATCCATCTTAAAATAGTGAAAAAGCCTATGACTTAAGAAGGGTACTACGACGCAAGATTACGCTCGTCATGTTGAATTTTGACATGGATAATCCACCTTATTATGTTTCATTTTATGGTATACGAATGTATATTCCACATACTATTATACTATTATTTTAAAAATGAATTTATTCTGCTAACTTATCGTGATATAATGGTTACCCATGGTAAAATTTTAACATAACCAATAAAGGTACCTTTTGGACATGTACCATCATGAAATCCAGTGTTGGTTATATATGATTGGTGCTTACTGCTAAATAACTCCACAGGTAAGTTAAACTTTGAGATATCTTGCAGACAGACAGATATAAATTAAATATTTAAACTCTTTCAAGTAGCGGATTTCGCTAACGCTTAGCCAAATATGCGTAATTGTACTAAACGAACTATAAGAAACTTAGCAACTTTAAAACATTGTATAAGACTTATCATAGAAAAATAACTACATAGTGGTTTTTTGTTTTCAGTTCTAATTTTTTTTTTTTTTTTTTTGATTCAATGATCTTATTTCAATATAATATTAATGATCGTAAATAATTTTACGTAATTTATTATAAACTTGCTTCTGAGAAGCCAAGTATACTCACTCCACAGTATCCATAGTTGTTACTGATCACGCTACGCATCGGTTAACTGTTTGTTCCTTTCCACGTAATTATGTTGTTAATTATATTGCTATGTCACAAGCCTAATGAATTATTTGATCATATATGTTAATTACATATAATTTATAGAGTTTCATTAGAAATTTATACTTCAAATAATGTTGAAATTAGTCAAAAACGGGCTTATATTGTTTTGAGTAAAATATATAAATATATATTTATTTATTTAAAATATATACATGTGATAGTTTATATATATTTTTTGGACGAATTCAAGTCATGCGACAGGTATTAATTATTCTCTAAGAAAATTAACATTTTTTAAAGCGTCATCCAAAATAAAAGAACAACTGATGCTGTGTCACGTTCAGAATTTATTATGACACGTACAGTACAACGCCGTAACCACTATCTGTAATTAACGTTAATGTCTTGCATTAGTTTTAACACGAGTGGTTTATGGATTTTTAATTATATGTCATGGTTTTTGTATAATAACCATAACGAAACAGGTAGCGCACATATGGACAGACATATACATGGTTTCCCCTTTTATTTGTTGTCCCTAACAGCAATAACCTTTTTTGAAGTAGTAGAATTATCATGCACAATTCTCAAGTACCTATGATTATTCCCTAAATACACAGATGGAAGGACAAGAGAGTTTTCAATTCGGCAGTGTCAGGTCCGTAATAAACACTGATGAGTGTATTTAATAATATTACTCTTGAGTAATGCTAAGTTAAGCGAAATTTGATAATTTTGGCAAGTTTTGATTTTTAAGTACAAATTTTTTATGCTAAAAAAAAACCTATTGTGTATAGTACTAAAATAATTCTAGGAGAAATTTTAATGCAATAAGAGATTCTTGCAGTACCCAGACTTTTCAAACACCTTGTATATATATTCATAAAATTAAAACAATTTATTGAAATAATGGAGACCTAGATAGATTATTTAGATCATGGAGCAATAATTTAATAAATTACATAAATAATGGTCGTAAAACAATACAATTTATTAATGCAATACATATAAGTAATAGATAAATAATATTCATACCAGCGCAAATTATTAAATATGTATTTTATTATTACCATTCGAATATTCACCTTGCATTGTGGGTTTGCCAAAAGGGGAACAATTAATCTTGGTAATTTATCCGGAAAATTCTGTGTTTGCTGTTGCGATGTTCGGACTGTCTCTGTGATAACTTACGCAATATTTTCCAGCCAAAAGCACTCAGTGTCACCGTATACTTTGTAAACCGTTTATGCTCAGACATTTTGCATTTATGGTTAGTATATTGAAGTATAACATAAATGACACTGTATTAGACCAAACTAATATTGGTGAAATTATAGCCGATTAGCATATTATAAAATGATAACTTACATTAAAGAGTGACAGTGTTTTATCTTTTCCGCCTTTCCGTAGATATTGAACGGTCGTGTACTAATAAGAGTTTACTTATAAAAAGTGGAAACCTTGCTAGTGATTTACTTAAGTACATGTTTTAAAAATCATCCTTAACTAGATCTCTACTGGGAAGATTTAGTACATTGTCCGGTTCTCAAATTAAATATTAATTAATTGGTATGAGATGTTGTCTTTGGTCTGTTTGATACTCCTACCTCATAGGAAAATGTAGAGCCAAGCACAAGTAAGATTAGAAATATGTTTATTGAGTGTAGGCGTGTGAACTTCTGTATGTATATTACCTTATATTTAATATTGTATTTGTTACATACAAAATTAACGAGATGGAATAAAGGTAAACAAGGTATCGTGAAATAAATCTTAAAAACCTTAACCGAGAAATATGAAAAGCTTGTGAAACAAAAAAATTAACATCTCAGATTACGCTACATCGAGCATCACGTATCAACCGTTGCTAAAGTTGACTGCAAAATATCAAGCCTGAAACAAATTTCATTATTGTGATGCCTGCGGACATACAGACGGACAGACATAAAATCATACAACACAAATATCTTCAGAATCCCTAACCCTAACAAATAAATATTTCTCTTTTGCATACAAAAGAGAAATATTAATTAAATATAATGAAGAATGTCATGGCATTTTGTAATCATGTAGACAAACAGACAGAATAAAATTTAAGTTTTATATCCTCTCGAGCATTAGGCTCTACTAGTTAGACCATTATATTTTTGAGCTAACAAATTTCAGTAAAATCATAATGTAAAATCATCAACATCGATTAGTCTTTCAAAGTGGTTATAACCAGAAACCATCATGGTGTGGATATATCTGGCAAAAACAAACTAAACCGCTTCTTGTATCTAGGCACTAAAGTGAATTTCTACCAAAGACAAATACTTGGCAGCTTTAAATTTTAACTATGTTTCTGATCAATTCGATTACTGACTGAAATCAGATGTATATGTAAAGGCTTAAATAAATCACACTTACAACATAAATTATGTTTTTTTGCTTTTAATATAAAACTCATCATACACGAATCTCATATATTTATCAAGAGAAGGAAATAGATTGATTTTTAAAGCAATATTCAGGGCCTTTGCATACTGACTTTCATATGAGAATAATGTCACTCTTTCACTGCCTGTGAGCAGTTCAGAGTTTCATTCCTTTCATAACTTCTGTTTGACTTCAGACTCAGCGTTTGTAGCAGACAAAGTTTGCAGAATATACCAACAGTGGCAAGAGATGTTATTTAATATATCTTCCTTTCAACAACTTTATTTATGAAACATTACGGGAGATTTCATTACCTCTTAGTCTGTAACTATTGCGTCAAAATAAGCCAACTTCCCTAAAGAATTTCAATATTATGGATATTAAATACTTTTTGAAATTAATTCTTTCGAGATTCGGTCTCATTACATCGCACAAGACGATTCAAAACGCTTTCGCATATACATTTTAGATTTTATTATCTCATAGACTAAAGCGCTATAGAATATTACAAGTTCAGATTAATTTTACTTCAAATGTGGTCACTAAGAAATGTTTTCACTCTCACATAATTTTCATAATCGTCTTTTGAGTTTTTATAACATATTTAATAAGAGACATGGCAAATATAAAATTTAACTTTAAACATGGACAGAGTTTTAAATGACCTATGCAATTAAATTTGAATTGAATTATACACCACCATTAAACTGGAGTGCTAGTAACCAAAGACATAATGAGGCCATTACGTGTACAAATGTAATTTGTGCCTCTAATACAAGGGAAGTGTTACCGTTATCTGCGTTAATTGTTGTACAGAGTGATGCTGTTCACATCATGGACTAAAACCTAATGCGTTGCCAATGCAAGTGGTACAGGGCATTGCATTAGCAGTCGGCTTTATATCGGTGAAGCCAAGAGAGTGCTAATCCAGTTAATGTATTATAGTTACTGAGTCAATGGAAGCTTTATTAGCAGTCAAATTGATACCAGTAAAGACAAGATATTGTTCATCCAGTTAATGTACTATAGTTACAGGTGCTTATGTATTTACTGAGTCAATGTAAGCTTTATTAGCAATCAACTTTACATCAGTGAAGACAAGAGTCTCTTTGTGTATTTGAAGAGTTCATAAAAATCTTGTTATAACTTCTTCTTATACAATTTTGACATAAGGGCTGTATAAAGTTTGTAGAATTATGAGCATATATTGTCGGAATACAACTGAATATGATAGCTGTCGTAAATCACAAGACACTAACTAAACTTTACTTGGTTAGAGTAACGAATATAACATTGTTACGCACGTTTCTTGTAGTGTAACAAGATTTGCGAAGCCGCCAACATATTTTATTCATTAAAGATTTTATATTGGATTATAGACATTTATGTTTTTAGGTTACGAATTTTATTTTTTATGAAAATATACTAGTATAAAGTTACTTTTTTAGAAAACAATACTATGCCTTTATTGATAAATTGGAATCATAACTGAAATTTTTAACAATTCGATACTAAGATGAGTGTGTGCCTGATAAAAGTTATATGTAAACTTAAGAAGAGCCACTGCAGCATGGTTCGATAAATTCAGAGGATCCCAAACTCACACTTGTATATTTCAAAATGTAACAATATTTCTTGTCAGTTTTGATATGTCACATCGTGACAAACTGAAACATAATAAAATTCTTTAGTATTATAGACTATTTTTAGTCTTTGTATACTTAATTATGGCAAATGAAAACTACAAACGTATTTTATAACATAAACTAGGCTTCGTATCATGTCCGTTATTCTTCGTAATTTTAAGGAGCGGTTTTTAACTTAATACATGTTACCTCCTTCTTAAGTTCCCTTTTTATAATCATGCTAGTGAAGAGTACAAATACAGTACTGCCCATAATAAACAATACTGAAACTGTATCAGCTGTAGTTGCATTCTCAATTAGCTGGTTCAATTCTCGATTGTTGCTACGCCTTCGTAATCATCACTTCTTTCTTATTTGAGGTTAGTTTTAGCTAACATGATGATAACCACGATAAAGAAAGTTCTTATCGTGGTTCATTATTTTCGCTCATACTGGGCCAAGCTTTTCGTACACTGCATTACGTTTTCAGGAACATTTCCCCAAAAACCTGCCTAATAATGATGTGATTCTTAGTGTTGTTGAAATATTTTGAAGAACAGGTAGTGTTTTTGACACAGCGAAAGGACTTTTCAGGTCGCCCAACTACTGTCTATACAAATGAAAACCACGGAAGAGTGTTGCAGCAGGTGTTACAGTCACCAAAAAGAATGTTAATGCTAGCTTCTCTTTACTGAATATTAGCAATACGTCAATGCGAAGAATGTTAAAAAACATTCTCATCGAGAACCCACCATCTACCATCCTTATACTCAAAGTGAAACAACCATGTGTATTAGGAGAATGGATCAACCCCTACTCATAAAAATGATGCAAAACCTACATGTACGGTACGAATGGTGCCTCAAACTGAACGGGGGTCATATTGAACATGTTAATAACCCAGTTTAACCGATTTTGCTTCCTGCGACTTGTATTTATTAGTAAAATCTATACGTAATGTTACTGTCTTTAACATAATAAAATATTACTATCTCAGTACTGTTTATTTTGGCTAATACTGTATTTTTGTTAATATGTTTAGTTTATATTGAAAAATACAGTGATAACTATAAATGTTTAACTATCGTTCACGTATTGTTGAGAAACAATGGAATATGTTCTATTTTCAAGGAAATATGTTATTTTTATAACGATCTCATGCAATTTACTGATTATAAATCAAAAATATTATTTTATTTCTGTAGCGTCGCTATTTTTAAAATAGTTTAAAATTATATTCCAATCTATTATTAAAAACTAGTTATAATTCAATAATCTGTAAGTGTATTCAAAAAACAATGTTATTAATAGCATCCTTTAAAATATAAACGTTTTTCTAGAATCCTAAATTTATGTTTGACGCTTTTAGAAGGAATTGCAGTCAAATTTTGAAAGTAAATAAGTATAATGCAGTTTTATATACATCACGGTTTTTAATTACATTTAGAATGGCTTGATACTGTTTGATGTTGGGCATATATTTCATGGTTTCCTTATTTTATATATTCTATCACATCTCACTAAGTGAGCCACGGAAATTTTAGGGTTTGGAAAGATATATATATATATATATATATATATATATATATATATAATATATATATATATATGGAAATATATGAACACAGAGCATTCTTAAACACCCCTTACATAAAAATTTTCAAAAACGCTTTTTTTCATATTACATACACTCTTCTAAAGGACCCCAAAAACCCAATATGCAAAATAAAATAATGAAATGAATTGTTTTGCAAGTTACTCAGAACAAATTTTACAGATATGATAGGAGAATGAAAACTCCGATATATTTTTGCTAATTAAATGCCATAAATAATTGAGTAATTAACTGTAACTGGAATCAGTTGCATGTCCAAGATCATCAGCCAGTCTAATGCATTTTCTTTCAATTGATGTAGTGCTGTAACTATGCAAGGAACTTTTCTTAAGGGACACTCTTTTTAAATGTGCGGTGGTGTGTGTGAGGCGTTTCCGAGCTAGAGCTAACCGAATTAGTAGCTTTCTAATTATGCTTCCAGAAGTTGGTTCCATCATAATTAGTTTGTGTGTAGCCATAAGGATCCATAAGGATGGAGCGTTGGATTATTGAACAAGGGAGAGTTTCTAGGTTCAATGTGTTCCATTCATGTTGACAAGTATCTTTGGTTTTTACGAAGCTACCAATCAGCTGTGTACTTGTCCTTCATAATAATTTACAAGTCCTCAGTCTAGGTATAGCGTTCACTTAGTTTTGATGGAGGAGCAATTCCCTGGTACTACCACGTTTCTGCTATTCTCTAATTAACACTGACTTTCGTCTAACATGAGGAGAAAGAGTGTTTTATAGCACTGTGAAGCCACTGAGCATGTGTTAATCTAATGACACCTGATGTTTTGACTCAGCGGGATGTCTACTTGTGCAGTGTGAGCACTGTTCAAATAGGCAGAACTGAAACATACAAGCGCTAACGCAGACATCCTAAGGTCCAAGACATTTGTACCCCAACCACACTAAGAAATCTTGTGCACTAAGTGTTTGTAAGTTAGGGACCAATCTTGTTTCTCTCTTAATTACTTTGAAAGGAGACAGTATTGTATTAATAAGCTACTGAACTCCAATTGTGACGCATAGTTTGCTTGTTTATTGTTAATATGGATACCGACAACTGAAATCACGTTAATAATAGGTTAGAGTCAACAAATACAAAATTTACTTATTTGAAACATGTCATTCTTTAGCTTGCATAATCATTCATAATAATATCATCAGCATAGATCAACATACTAGTTGTTGGTTTTGGTAAGTCTTATATCAGAACCCTCAAGCAGTCCGTCGTTTAATCTGTACCAAAACATTCTTGTCCATTTAAGGGCATCTCGAAGAACACATTGCAAAGCATATTATTTTAAGTAAGAATGCTATTTTCTTACAGCGTATAGTACGTAAAAGATTTCCAACCCTATCTCCTCACGATGTCATATTCCGGGGACAGTTAGATAAAACATGCTCATTTATCCTCATTTTGAAATGCGTTATAGATTAGTTTTGAAAATACATTGATTTGTCACAGCAGCTTTATTTCATTCTAAATTTCAGCTTGATCTACCAATATGATGTTTTTGGCGATGGATTTTTTTCTCTTTAATATGCGCTTTTTCAGTAATTCGTAGTACGTTTAATGCATGGTAATTTGTCTATAATCTTTGGAATGTTTCCTCATTTTTCTGGCTATAGGGAAGCTATAATTTCTGTTTACTGTAATACACTTAATAGGTTTTATATCGACTGGACATCGTAGTAGAATTTTTTTAACTTTTAGATTAACTTCGAGTTGAATGATTCTTCTCCAGCTTTAATTCTAATCTTTCTTGTTTGAATAAAGCTGCAATGTCGAGCTAAGATGCTGACGCCATAGCGTGTGAGTTGACATCGATGTAAAAGGAAGTAAATTTTAAAGTGTTATTAAATAACTAAATTCTTAGACGAAATTACAAAAGAACATTGCAGATACTAGGCCCAACCCATTAAATAACATTCAAGTCCATTATTAATCTATTTTAGCAGCAATGTGACAAGCCATAATTTTATTTTAATTTTA
This sequence comes from Homalodisca vitripennis, assembly GCF_021130785.1. NCBI lineage: Eukaryota > Metazoa > Arthropoda > Insecta > Hemiptera > Cicadellidae > Homalodisca > Homalodisca vitripennis. The sequence goes on from NC_060211.1 coordinate 21,986,072, forward strand.
AAATACTAAAACATGTTAATATTATTTTAATATTAAATTAGTGCTTGAAGAACTTATTTGCGATCATTAAACTTTTCAAGTAAACTTTACTGTACCGATTATTCATTACTGCGGCCACAGATATTTCTAACCAAATGGGCTTCGTCCATTCTGTAAAAGCTATCCATCAGGGTTTGTAGATGATGCCAATTTCGCAATTCGAAACTGTTAAGCGGTTAGCACAAACGTTAGGCCCGTCACTGGTTTTATGCCGTGTTTTAAGCAAGGTGACCGTTCCTTAATAAGTATAGAAAGTAACTGCAGCCAGAGTGTATTCTGGGGGTTTACATCCTGTGTTCATCTGTGTCTTGTCAACACAGTGAGTTTCCTGGAGAAAGAATATATATATATATATATATATATATATATATATATATATATATATATATATATATATAAGTAGATATGAAATATGGCGGTTCTAGCTCACTTTTTGGGACAGACAGAAATTCCATACAAAATACTGTTTAAAGGACAATAAACGAATCTGTAAAATCAAACAGTAAGGCGGTTCTAGCTCACTTTTGGGACAGTCAGAAAATCAACGTAAAATACTGTTTAAAGGACAATAAACTAATCTGTAACTCACGAATGAAAAATTAACCGAATCTATAGCTGTTTTACTGTTCATTGTAGGCTTCTACATTTCTAAGCTGTTTTAATGAAAAAAATCCAGAAATCTTAATAAAAGATCTATAAACGGAAATAATGAAATTTGCTAACAATCACTCGAGAAACCGGGGAGAATGTGAGTAAAACCGCATTCTTTTCACGAGGTTCTTCATTTACTTTCTCCAAATGTACTATAAAATCATCAAAGATTTCAGGTTTAAAATCGTAGTCAAATTCAATGTCTAAATAGTGAAAGATTATAGGTAAAATCTTCTCATAATAAACGTGTGTATTTAAACCTACAAACCTAATGTATTCTTTGAAAAGGAAAATAATTTTTGTCAACGGTTCCAAGAGATAAGTAAAAATTTTTGTTCTTTTTTCTAAATTCTGAGACAAATTTTGTTTGCTTCTTATCTCCATATTGTAATTTTCTAAGCAGATTATTCAAATGTGTTAGCTTATTTCGAAATTTCTTAGGTTTAGGTCTTTCATACAAAATTAAATTACAATCTCTACAAACTAATCTTTTATCAATAATTTCTCCTCTATTATAACACTTGTAACAGTTGGCATTATACTCTTCCATTTACAAAAAGAATAAATGGAAGCTATGGAACTAAGTCTGCCGAGATATAAATTTTTCAGCGCAAATGTTTATGTTTTATATTTCAACTACCGAGATAAAAAGAAATGATTTTATTTTATTATTCAACTATTTAGGATATTTTGTCTATGATTACAAAGATTATTACGGAAGAAATCGAGATTTTTCATCAGCGAAAGAGTATATTTTTAAAGTTTTAGAAGGAATGAAAGAGAACAATATGAACATCATTAACTACTGAATTTCTCTAATATCGTTCTTAATCACATCATAGGCTAAAAATTTCTCAGAAACCACAACCACATAACAAATCGCGTTTGTAACAGCATTTTGAAAATCCATATTGATAATTATATCGTTCTTTGAACTAGAAATATTTGTCAAACTCTTTGTTGTATCAATGACATAAATGGGTCTATTTGCTATAAATTCTTTGGGGTTGTAATACATTTCCATATTTTTGTAGTAAACTTTCTTAAAATCTTGATACATCTGATACATGATTCTGAAAAGACCTCCGGAAATGTTTAAATTTTGTAATTCATCTGGATAATAAGAACCGTTCAATTTTACTCTGATATTTTTTACATCCAAACTATCAAACTTTGAAGGATTTTTTTCTTGATTATTCTGTCTATCTGTTTGAAAACCGATGATAACGAACTTGGGATTGAAGATATTTCTATAAATATTTGTGATATCGAACGAATAAGTTGTTCCGGAAATACCTTTTTGTTCAATACATTGCCAATCTAGAAAATTAAACGTGATGTTTTGAGATTTTATAATTTCATCAATCAACCTAATTTTACTCGTGGTTTTGTAATCAATCATCGGAACTCTAATGAAAAACTCGTTAATTGTAATTTTGCCATCAACAGGCATAACATTTCCAGTTGCAGTCTTCAGAATCACATCATCGTCTTCTGCTCTTATAAAACTTAGATAAAATCCTCCTTTATAGATCGGAATAGTAACATTTTCAAAAAATCCTAAGCCGAAATGTGCTAAATCACCGACCGCTTCAAATTGTCCAAATTTAAAAGTTGATTCAAAACTGTTTTGAAAATACATCACTTTTGGAATAACAAATGGTTCCTTTAATTGTGCTTAATTGGCCACAGTTTTCGACTTCTTCTATCAATTTATTGTGTTTTCTTACTTCAATCTTAGAAAATAAAAACGGTAATAAAATTATCGATTAATCTAACATTATCAGTTCCAAGATATGCTTGACCATCTTGTTTTGTTAAAGTTCCAGAAATATAAAACTGGAAGTTAGACGAGCAAAAGTTATCTCCAAAATCAATATTAAACTCAGTTCTTTTATTCGGTTCATTCAAATGTTGTTTACTAATTGGATAGAAATTTTTAAACTCCGCCCTTTCAATATCACTAGCATACTTTCTGTAGTCCACCATTTAATAAGAGAAATTTTAAACATCATGTATAAGTCGATAAGAAAAGATTTTAGTCATTTTTTAATGATCTACTTCGTCATATTCAGGATTCTGTTCCTTAAATTTTTGCGATCTCGGTCACATATTTCAATAAAATCTGCACAGGATAGTAACTGCTATCTATAATATTGTTCCAATCAACTGTATCTTTATTTTCATCCAAAAACTTTAGACTCAAGTGTTGATAGAGACAAAGAACAGACATATGATCTTTTAATTGATAATGTATATTTTCTTGAATGAACTCTGGGGACAGATTTTGATATTTTGCAATGTTATACCAATTCAATTTGTTTACGTATAATCTCATCATATCTTCGGATAATTCATATTTTTGAGAAATATCATCCCAATGTTCTTTTTTCAAATCTCTTTCGTGTTGCATTATAAAAAGATCGAAAGCACTGTAATGTCCCGCCATCTCTATTTATTAAGAAAAAATTTCAAGTTTTATAAATTGGCTCTTTTTTGCGTTACATTCAGCACATTTTCCAGAAATTCTTTTAACTCCATTGATATTTGCATAGTATTTTATATCATTTGTTTCAGTTTTTGCCTTACACCTCACACAGTATATGAGCGCCATTTATAAAGGAGAAATTTTGTCATCATAGCCGCCTAATCCATTAAATCTGAGGTCGATGGCTCTAAAACTTATAACAACATCTTCTTTAAATTTATTAAAGTTTTCTTCTAATTTTTGAAATTTGACAGCATAAGAATCATTGTATTCAACAAATTTATGACCAATATTCTCAAAAGTTTTCGTAGCATCTAAACTAAACTTATCAAAAGACTCTTTAAATTTAGTAAGTTTTTCATTAATTTCACCAACATCGTCTACTGATCTTTTACTTCTTTCATCAAGTTTTTCATAGACTTCTGTTGTAAAATCTTTAACATGCTGTTTATGATTCTCATAATTTTGTTTTAGTTCATTAAACATTTTAATAGGATCTTCTAATTGAATCATTACAACAACATCAAATGGATTAATTCCTTTACTAACACCGCTAATTCTCTTTTTCCTTTAAAATCTAAGGCATTTTTAACATTCGGATCATGTAAATCAACAATATCGATGTTTTCTGATAATTTTAGAGGTTTTAAAATTTGTTCTTTAACAACAACATCATGTTTGTCAATACCAGGTCGAACACCGACAATTCTTTTCTTATTAGCCAAACTAACATAGTTCTTTTCAACTTTGATCGCTTCAGTAATTTCATCAGCTTTTTCGATATGAGACATTAAATTGGTAAATAATTTTTTTACACCATCATCAACTTCTTTTTCCAATGTTTTTATTTTATCAGCAACTTCATTTGAACTCATGAAATTTGCAAGTTTGTTATCATATTCTGCTTTAAAATCTTCAATCTCGACAGCAAACATATCTGAATCTGGAAGGTTTTGTAATAAACTTTCTAATTTGTTATCAAACTCATTCCTCAAACTATCAAAATTCAAACTATTATCTTCATTTTGAATAATTTGTGTTCCAAACACGTCAAAAATATTTCGTGAATCCATATTTATTAAGCAATAATTTGTTGACAACTTCTTTAAAATCTTTACCTTCAGCCAGTTCATTCAAAAACAAAAACACATAAATGACCACAAATTGGGGGATCTTTATAGTCTTGAATCTGAGAATCATTGTAGTAGACGCTTGATTTTTTCAAATATTTAATCAATTCTATAGGTGGTTTGTCCTCAATTCTTCCATACGAATCAAAATAACATGCATTCTTATCATTTTTATAATAACAAATCCAATGCGTTCCACTTCCCATAATCGAGTCTAAATTCACAATTCCACATTCAAATTTCTTAACTTTTTCAGGTAATGTATCTCTCATGAAGATTCCTCTAAAATGTTTAATGTTTTTGCAGAGTTCTTCCAATTCACCGAATGTTAATGGTTTGATTTCAAATTTTTTTTAATGTTTGTTTTCACGTAATTCAAAGTAGTTTTTTCATCTAATCCAGATCCTGTAACATCTTCCAACTCTTTATCTAACCAATTTAAAATGTTTCGAACAATAGGAAACACATCTTTTTTAACGATTGGAGCAGCTTTACGAACATAAGGAACAACATTTTTAACAACTGGAATATTTTCTCCAAAATCTAATAAATCTTTCAAAAGTCCACCATTTTTAAGTTCTTTCAACTGATTATAAGAAAATTCTATTCTGGTTCCTTTATTGTTTTTCTTATGTTTTTCGAGTTTATTGTATTGTCTATTTGTTAAAAATATCTTATCTTCGCCATTTTTTAGTTGATCTATTTTAAATTGAATACTAACGGGTATTTTCTTCTTAAAAGCGGATTTTATTTTTTCTTTCTGATTTTTGCTGAAATTTACATTCACCTCCATTTATATAGTTAAAATTTCAAGTTCTCTTCAATTCCCATTCCTAGTTTTCTCTTCAAAAACATTGCTCCAACTGTTGGAAGTGCAACAAATCTTTCACCTAAACTAGCATCTTTTGATAAAAATCTATCCATTGCCTTATCTTGCAAAACTTTATCTGCTATATGTCTGGAATTTGTGTCACTATGTTTTGCATAAAAAATATCGTGTTCCATAGCAGCTTGATCTAATTTATTTATAACAGGATCTCCTCTTTGTAGTCTTTTTTTCGAGTTTTGTGCCAGGCCCCAGATACTGATAAGTTGGTACGTGTAATTCAAAAGGTAAATTGTTGATAAAATCATTCAAAAGTCCGCTACCTTCAATCATAGATGAACTTATTGCTGGCAAAACTCGCTTTTAAATATTTAATTCCATCAGGTTTTTCAATCAATTCATCAAGTTTGTTCGAAATAAAATCTTTAATCGCTTTCTTTTCGTTCAAAAAAATTGTTGTTTCCAGCCTTCTCTTGAGTATAAATATAATTAATAATTCCATCGAGTTTTGTCAAATCGTCGATATATCTGTACTCAATCTTATTATCATTGTATTTTCTTACACCTGATCCTTCGATTCGTTTTTTTTTCCCAAATTGGTTTAATCAAATTGATATATTTTTTACCTCTACTTGACTTAGGCTTCTTAGTAGATGGATCATTATTTTTGTAAATTGAGTCAGATTCCCATAAAATTTCTGTATACTTTTTCAAATCTTCTTCAGAATATAAATTATCTTTTGGAACGTCATTGTCTGTTAATAATCTCCATAAACCTTGAGTTCCTTCATATGTTTTTTCATTAATAATGATATCATTATGATCAAAATTCACGGGCAAATTTCCAATCATAAAACTTTTCTTTTTTTCTGTCCCAATACAAACCAAATTTATCATCCTTTGCTCTAGGAAGAAATTTTTTACCAATTTTCACCAATTATTATATCCGTTGTTCCAGGACTTATTGGTTCAACTATGGTAGAGTCTTCAATGATTCGAGGTCTAAATGGTGTTGAAGATGGTAATTTTGGCAATTCAAACTCAGATTCTGGTATCGAAATATCAGCAAATTGTCCGTACAACTGGAACCAAATTCATCAAATTTTTGATTATCGCTTAAAACATTTTCAATTTTGCCCTCAACATTTTTTATTGCAGATGTTACAGGTTGATTAATTTTTTGAATAAATTCTTGTTCTTTTTCATCAATTCGAATCTGTTCTTTAAATTCTTTGATTAATTTCTTTTCTATTTGATCAAGTTTTTTTGCTTCTTCTGAAGTTACGTTCGCCATTTATTTAGGAAAATTTTAAACGTGGAACGTAAAAACGTGAACACGAAACGTGAACACGGAACGTAAAACGTGAACGTGGAACGTGAAACACGAACGTGAAACACGAACGTGAAACATGAACGTGAAACATGAACATGAACGTGGAAACGTGAACGTGGAACGTAAAAACGAGAACACGAAACGTAAACGTGAACGTAAAATCATGAAAACAACTAGATTATCACACGTTTATATTGGAAAATTTATTCAAATATTTACCATTTTTAGGCTTCAAAGTTAGATTAATAGTTAAAAATCCATAGTCTTCTTTCCAAATTTTATCACACAATTCATTAAAGTGGTTAAAACTCATATCAGATCCCACATAATTGTTGTAAATCTTTCTCGAATAGTGATTCGTCTTGCTTAAAAAACACACAACATATTCAAATTATTTCCAATAACTTGTTTATCAACCTTTGAAAAGCATTGAGAAAGATAGATACAAGATATGTTTTTGTGACGAGACATTACGAAATATTCCTTAATAACGTCCTGATTTTCCAAAATACAATCATCAAAAACGATTAACGAATTGGGTTTACATTCGCTTAACGGAAACTATGTCCTCAGAAGCATTATAAAAATGTGATATTTTCTTACTTAAGTTCTTCTCAATATTCTCAAATCTTTCTTGTAATTTTTTATAGGCGTCTTGTTCTAAAGATTTACTAAAAACATACAAATTGGAATAAGGAATCAACCTATTGTAGATAAAATTCAATAATAAAGTTGTTTTTTCCACATCCACTTGAACCAACAATTAACAATCTGATTGGTTGATCTTTCTTATTTTCTTCAAAACGTTTGAAGTTTTATCTTGATCTTTTTGCTTTAAAAATTTCTCCATTTAAATAGAAGATTTTCATCTTGAAGCAACGCTTGCGAAAATGAAGCTGTTCAAGTTGACTTCAGAAAGCTCTAAATTAGTTTTAAACTTGGAACATCCTATACACTTAGAGGAAGAATCAAATTATTTTATCGGTTTTAAGCGGTTTTTATTCTGACAATTTTGTAATAAATATTAGTGAAAGTTCTCCTTATTGTATAGGATTTAGTGAGAAGAACATAACAAAATATTATGGTTTAAACAAAGGATATTATACTTTCGATCAAATTAAAAATTCCCTTAAAAATTATCTAAAAACATTCAAACAATCAGATAAATCTTTAAACTTTGACGAAAACAAGTTTGAAATGCAAAAAAATTATCTCTCTAATAAAATTCAAATAAAATCACCAGTAAGAATAATGTTTTCAGCAATTATTGTAGATTTGTTAGGGTTTGTTCAAGAAACTATTGAGCCAAATCAGGTATATTTAGGAAATAAAAAGACCGTTTGATGTAATTGAAGTACATTGTAATCTCGTTGAACCTAGTTTTGAAAATCATACCGAACATTTACACAAAGAATCTGAAATTTTGTACACTTTTTTCCCAAATGTTGCTTATGGATCAAAAATCAGTGAAAAACCGAATGAAATCGATTATATTCCAATTAGAAAAAATATTAAAAGAATTCAAAAAATCGTTCTAACTATACAAGACTCTGAGGGAAATTTAATAAATAATGAGAGTAAAACAACAATATATTTAAGATTGTCGAAAGAATGATGAATCAAGGGGGGAACGAATCGTTCTTACCTTCAAACTTTCAAAACGAGTTGATAATGATGATAAATACCAATACTTTTATCTAAAAGATAAGTTAGCCCTCGAGGGCCACCTCACAAATATTCACAAAAAATACGAATAAAGACAATGTTAAAGAAAAATACAAAAAAAGCTTTGAAAACATAGATTCTGACAAGGGTATCGAATCGCGACTCTTTCAAAATCTTCATCCTGACCCTGTTTTCATCAATGAATCAGGACTTTATACTCAAAATAAAAATTGCTTGTTAAATTTTATTTCTATCTAAATGGAGTCAGTTGTAGACCTACTTAATAATCAACTAAAATTCAATAACAAACATATCTTTACGATTGTTGACGAAAACAATGTGATCTGGTTTAAGGCTAAAGACGTAGCAAAAATTCTAGAATATGAAAATACTATGCAAACGATCAGAATAAACGTTGACGAAGATGATAAAAACTTCTATTTTAATCTAAATATAAGGGGGCTATAAATAGCTTACCTTCAAACTTCCAAAATAACACTGTTTTCGTTAATGAATCTGGGCTTTATTCTCAAAATAAAAATTACTAGTTAAATTTTTTTTCTATCTAAATGGAGTCAGTTGTGAATCTACTCAAATTCAATAATAAAGAAATTTTAACATTTGTTGACGAAAATAATGAATTTTGGTTTAAGGCGAAAGATGTTGCAGAGGTGTTAGAATATAAAGATACGAAGAAAGCAATTAAAGAACATGTCAAAGAAAAATATAAAAAAAAGCTTCGAAAACATACATTCTGAAGGTAGGGGTGATTCGCCCCCGCCTTCAAACTTTCAAAAAAACACTGTTTTCATCAATGAAGCAGGCATATATTCTTTAATCTTGAAATCTAAAATGAAAATAGCAGAAATGTTTCAAGATTGGGTTTTAGAAGAAGTTTTAGACCAAGTATTCGTAAATTTGGTGTGTACAAACTTGAAAACAAGATTAAATATTTAGAGGACGAAGTTAAACACTTGCAAATTAAAGATGAAATAAAAACGGAAATAATCGTAAAACAAAGTGTAAAAATTGACTTAATGAAACCAGACCTTGTTTGTAAAGATTTTGCTAAGAAAAAAACACCATGTTTTTGTATTAATTAAGAAGAATCACATGTGGGAATATCCTTATTACGTTATCAGAGCTCAAAAGAGAGAAATACCGAGAAGATTGAAAAGAACTTGAAATTGATTACCCAGAAATGGAAATTTTATTAAGACAAGGAGATCCAAATAGTATAAATCTCTACAACCAAATGAAAGAATCTTTGAATATTTTATACAACGGAAATCATTTTACTACAAATATGGCAGAATCTCGACTGATTTATAGAATATCTAAATTACACGATGAAAATGTTTCTAAATTTTACTAAAAACTCTCGATTTATTATATTTTGTTTGTAAATGTTTAGCATAACTAGGTAACCATTGTAAAATCTTTTTTTCATATTCACAAGGCATTTCGTTTTTTATAACTTTCGCTGAAAATTTTTTTAGCACAATCTTTGCAAAAAGCATCTTTTCTATCTTTACTATACTGCCAGTTATTAAATTCAGAAATATTTTTAATTTCTTTACAAAAGTAACACTTTTTCTCTTCTAAAGTTAATTTGTCCATTTTATCATATAATTCCTTACAATAACAGTCTTTTCTATTCTCTTCTTGACACTTTGTACATTTCTTTTGAGACTCCATTTATATAGAACAAATTATTACACGATGAAAATGTTAAACTCTTGAATTATGATATTTTGTTTGTAAATGTTTTTGATAATTATTTAACCATTTTATAGTTCTTCCACATTCACATTGAGTATCTTCATAATATAATCTATGGTGATTCTTCTTTACACAATCTTTACAATAGGAGTCTTTCTTATCTCTACTATAGTGATCACTATTAAACTCTGAAATTTTTTTAGTTTCTTTACATTTAAGACATTCTTTCTCTTCCAAAGTTAATTTTTTTCTATTTTATCATACAGTTCTTTATGATACTTCCTTATAACAATCTTTACAATTATAAATAATTCCATCTTTTCTACTCTTATCTTTATAAAATTCTTCAAAACCTTTTAATTCTTTGCACATTGAACATTTCTTTTGGGCCTCCAATTTTATATAGAAAAAAATCTTTGACTTTCTCAATTCATATTCATAAAACTTTCCGGTTATTTCTTCATTATTTAAATCTTTTATACTATAAGTTACAGGATCTGTGTTATTAATTTGATAAATCACAAAGATTTCTCTTGACCAATTGTTCTTATATTTGTTCGAAAATGTTTGTTTTTTACTAACAATTCTTACATGATCATTGACTTTAAATTTAGTTTTCGTGTGAATTTCTGGTGGAACATACTTGAAAACGGTCTCTAATAACTCCTTTTCTGCATCCTTATCTACGTCTTTGGGCTTCATTTTGATTGTGCTGTGAACTGTATCGTTATAATTGTTTACGATTTTTTGAAGAATATCGATCCATTTAAAGTTTTTATTAATCTCAAAAATTACTTTCATTCTCTCATTTTGAGTTCTGTTATATCTCTCTACAATACTTGATTTCTCTTCGTTTTCAGTATGATAAATCTTAATGTTGTATTTTCTCAAAACTTCGTTAAATTCTTTATTTTTAAACTCTAAACCCTTATCTGTATGAAGTAGATTTGGCGGTTTGTGATTGATCTTTATCGCGTCTTTTACTATATCTTCGAAGGCTTTTGAAACATCTTTACCGTTTTTTCTTTTGATAGCTCTTGACCAAGCATATTTTGAGAAAGTATCAATAACATTTAACATATACTTAAATCCATCATTTTGATCTGAATAGTTAGACATTATAACTAAATCTGCTGCCCATAAATCGTCAATTCCTAATGTTATAATTTTTCTCTTTTTAAACTTTTTTCGTACTGGTGCATGAATTTCTCGAGCTTCAATCTCTATCTCATCTTTAGTCTTAGATTCTTTCTTTACTTGTTTTTCATTTGGATTCTTTATAAATTTACTCTTATTTGTCTTACATTTTGAACATTTTGCTGCAATTCTATACAATCCGTTTTGAGTTTGAACGATTTTAGAATCTATATTTTTCGTTTTTTTCTTGCATTTGTGGCAGTGAATCAAATCATCTTCCATTTACATGTCAAAGTTTCCAAGTTTATTTAACTCATCTAATATATCAGATTTTGCTTCATTTTTATAGCCATAAGGTACTGTATCGATCTTATTTTCTAGGACATTTCTCTTATCATCTTTAGCGTTCAGTGCCAGCTTGTTTATGGTGATGGTATACCAATTCATGTTTATAGCTTTTTATTACAGTCATCTCCCTAAATTCTTCTTTATCTTCGAACAAACATCTCTTCAAGTTTTCGATATTTATTGTTTTATTTACAACGCTTCTCTTAATTCCTTTACATCTTACTGGGTTTTTTGTCTAGATATTTGTACGAGTACATCTTTGATCTCAATCCACAAAATTCTTCTAATATCTCGCCGTTCAAATCGTCTTTGAATTTCCCTATTACCTTCTTATTTTTAGTAGTGAAACATTCATGATCTTTTGGATAATCACTTGTATCAAAGTCATCTATATTTTCTTTAATAATTTTAAAAGGATCTCGTTTCAATTCTAGAAAATAACTGTCTGTATCCATGTAACACAGATTCAAATCTGGATCAAACTTCTTTAATTTGTTGTAATAAAACTCGTACATTAGCAATTTTGAGAGGTCGAGAACTGAAAATCCTATGTAAATCGGTTTTGTTAAATTTAACCTTTTGTTTGTACATGTGACTCGCTATACAGTTGTCGTCAAAGATGTTAAAGCATTTGAAATTTGTTTTCTTAGCTTGTTTCATTGAAAATTCTTCATTTCCTAGTCTAATATCACATCTGTTTCTCACATTTTCCATAGATTTTCCAAAAACAGAGTTGTTCATCAGCTTGTAAAAATCTTTCTCAAAGTCGCTTGTAGCTTTGGTTCTCATACTAGTATTAAAATCAATGTAATCTTTCATAAAAGGCTTCTGATCGAATGCAATAACTCTATTCACATGTTTTAACACCATTCCTTGTTCCAGATAGAATTTCAAATTTCTCGAATGAACAACATATTCAGTTTTATCCAGTAGAGTTGTGCAAAGTTTGTTGTTATAATGTTCTGGAGCAAGAGGCAAATCTTTATGATTTTCATGTAAATTCTTCGGATATTCTAGATCGACTTCGAGAATATAGCCATAATCTTCGTCGCCAGTGAGTTCCAAAATTGTTTCTTTCCATTCTTCAGTTGTGTAAGTTTTTGGATCCATCCACTTGATTTCGTTATATGGTAAATTTTGCATTAGGCCATACCCATAAAGGTTATTAGCATCGACGTACAACAAATAGTTTTCAGGCTTTGTCTTATCAAAATCTTTTAAATATTTGTTATTTGCTTTCACATATCGTTTAATACATTGAGAAATGCCTCCGCGAATACCTTTTTCGATCATCAAATACATATTATAATCACTAATTTAATTGTAATTCTATATTCGTTAATTTTAACATAGCATCCCATGCAAGACTGGGAGCTGTTAGATAGTGTGCTGGATCAAGTTTATAGCAATTCAAACAAATATTCCTAAAATTTTCAAAGATATCAGCGAGCAATAGAACATCTTGAATGTTATAGAGATCGGAGTAATTTCCTAGATTTTTTACTTTTAATTTGTTCCATACATTTAAGTAGTGTTGAAAAATCTTTCTCAGATATGCTCTCGTCTGTCAAAAGTGAATAGAAATCTTGAATTCTCAATTCTTCTGTGTAATCAAGTTTTTCAATACTGTCGATAAATTCATAGGGAAATATTCCTTTTCCAGATAGAATTTTAAAGATTTCTTCTTCGTCATTTGGTTGTCTATCTAGAATTGCGTTCAGACCATCTTGTATAAAATGATTTGTATGTTTGAAATCATCTTTTTTGAGGTTTTTAGCTAACTTTTCTATAGACGATGCCAATAAATCTGAACGTATCTACGAAAGAAAACTTGATGAACTTTCTTGGTTTATCATCTTCAAACTCATATCCATATCCAGAATTTACAGAATAATTTATATATTTCTCATCTGTGTTTGCGATCAAATCAACGTTTCCATATTGTTTAGCCAATTCTTTTATGTACAAAATGAGTGTCGTAACATGACATATTGTGACAGAAAACTGGAAATATTCTGAGGAAATTTGAGATTCAAGTTACAAGATAAATGAGCTGAACCTCTAAATTTACCTGTTAAATGACAATGATCTCGTACTTTTTTTCTTGTTTGATTGGATTATCAAAACCCTCACATTCACAAATATGGCAAAGATTTGAATTTTGATACGAAATTTCTTCTTCGTCAGTCAATTTCATAGGTTTCATGTTCTTAGAATTATATTTTGTAGCTATGTATTTTGATATTTTATTGAGTTCTTCAAACAATTTTGCAGGAACATTTGGTAAATCTTTCTTCATTTTTTGCTCGATAAAATATCGGTTTTGTACATACGATTGGTCACATTCGAAACTAAATATAGAGTAAAACCATATGGAATGTGCTTCTGAATCTTGGTTGTGATCGATTTTTGCGGATTGTTTTTGCATGTGGGAATCTTCTCTAATATGCTTTCAAAATCCATATAAATAACGTAAGGATGAGAAAATTTCTTTTGATAATTAATAAATGTTGTTGTTTTGACCTGGAAACGGCATAATTGGCTTACAAACTTCGTGATTTTTACAAATTTCTAAATGGTCTGTTAAATCTCCAGATTTGTAGAAATGGCTTAAACATCTTCTGCATAGAAATTTTTTGTGTTCATGCTTAGATAACTGAGAGAAAACGAGCTTATTTAAATCTGTTATCAAAACATAATGAGATTTGTCTTCTTGTTTAACATACAATAAGTCAATGTTTAACTCAGCGTCGTATTTTTCAGAAATTTGTAATGGAACAATATTGAGTTTCTCATCATAAACTGTAGATATTTATAGACATTTTTGGATATTTGTACTTGGAATTGTGACTTCGTTTTTCAAATAATTGTATATCTTTTTAAGGACATTGGATACTCGAAACCTGAAAATATCTCGTCATTTACAAATTTCTCGTATTGCTTTGCTCTGTCAGCATTCTTTTCGGGTTTTTCAATAGCGCATCGGATAGAATAAACAAAACAGAAATCATCTTTATTTTTTGATATTTTACACAAGCTTTCTTATCTTTGATTTTCTTTGGCAAATCGATATATGATCCTGCGTTCATTATTTCGTGTTTATTAATGCTCAAAATTAGTTGTTTACACCTTTTAAATGTCCATCCAGAACCCTTATTTGGATGATTCGTTTGTTCTCGATGTGTTAATTTATTAAATTGCTTAGTAATAAAAGTCGTTTTATGTCAAAGATCTCGTCTGCTTTTATAGTAAAGTACATTGGACACGTTTGTGTTTCACCGTTCACTAAAGTTCTTTCGTATTCGCATTCCAAAGAGAGATATCCTTTACTATTTTTAACATTTTCTTGAAATTTTTCGATTAAACTTTTAATTTCCGGGCGCAAAATAGAAAGATATTTGTAAATTGACATGAAATTTTCATTTAAATTCGTTTAAAATGTATTGCTTGAAAAGACCATGGATAGAGGATAAAACTTTCGACATCAATGATATTTTCTGGTTTTCTCATTAAGCGTTTTGTCAATTTCTTCGATCATTTCAGACTTAGTTTTATCGTTTTGTTTCAATGGACAATTTTTCAGCGATTGATTGAATTTTTTCATCTTTAAATAGATTGAGATCTTTTTTACTTTCCTTAAGATTTTCCTTTAGTTCACGCAATTTTTCTATATTATACATGTTTTGGTGATCGGCAATTTGATTTTCTTTAGCCCAAGTCTTCAAATAATTTAATTCTTTTTCATAAATATCTTTATTTTTCAGATGATTCTTTGACTTATAATGTCGGGTAAAATGATGTTCAAAAACATCTTTTTTGCAGTATGGGCACTCTATCTTTTTCCGCTCCATATTTAAAGAGCAAAAATTTGTAAACTAAAATTTTGAGAAGTGGTGATTTTTGACACAAATCAGCACAAATTGTAGTAAAACAGCTGTAGATTCTTCTATTTATTATAGAAAAATCTGTAAACTAAGACTTAAAATTATTGAAAAAATAGTATAGTTTATAGTAATAAAAGTACTTTTATTACTATATTGGTTTGTAGGGGGTAATTTAAATTCTATAATACTATTTTTTCAATATTTTTTTCTTTAACTTTTCTAAGATTTTTCATTAAGATTTTAATATATTTACAACAAGAATTTTCGAGAAATATCGTTCACATTTATCAACTTTAAAGCTAAAAATTCGCAATAATTAGAGAAATTCAGTAGATTTTCAGGATTTTTCAAAAAAAACTCTAGTATATATGCACCTTAAGAGCTGTGGTTTTGACCCTAAAAACACGTTTTTAGGGTTCAAAAACCCCGGTTTTTTGTGTATTTTGGAAGTATTAGTTTTGATGTTTTTTCACCTTAAAAGTGTAGAAGTATTAATTTTTTTCTATGTAAATGGCGCTGTTACAAGAGTTGAATAAGGTTGGTGATTTTAAAGTTCAAAGAATACAAGAGATTAATAGAATTAGAAGAAAATAAGAAATACAAAATTTTGAATCTGGAGAAAATGAAAGATAAATTCGGGTTTACAATAATTGCCGAGTTGGAAGATTATAAAGTACACTTACCGAACAGATTTTTGACTGTTTTGGATGAAAAAAAGATTAAAGAATTGAATAAAAATGAAAAATTACACTTGGTTGTTACTGGAAAGAAGACTATTAAAGATAAAGACTGTGTTACAATTAACTTCGTGGAATAAAGATTTCGAAGATTTCTGGATTTTTTCATTATAAAACAGCTTAGAAATTAGAAGCCTACAATGAACAGTTAAAACGGCTATAGATTCGGTTAATTTTTCATTCGTGAGTTACAGATTAGTTTATTGTCCTTTAAACAGTATTTTACGTTGATTTTCTGACTGTCCCAAAAGTGTGAGCTAGAACCGCCTTACTGTTTGATTTTACAGATTCGTTTATTGTCCTTTAAACAGTATTTTGTATGGAATTTCTGTCTGTCCCAAAAGTGAGCTAGAACCGCCATATTCATATCTACTTATATATATATATATATAATTTCTGTTTACTGTAATACACTTAATAGGTTTTAAGTGTTTTTATATATATATATATATATATATATATATATATATATATATATATATATATATATATATATGTCTGGTTTAGGAGAACCTTAAGCAGATAGTCGGCTTTGTATCTACTTATGCCTCCTATACAGAGTTAACCTTCAGGGACGTTGCCCACATCTTTATCATCGTGTCTTTAGAATAACCGTTGTTTCCAACTTTCTGGTTCATGTTGATTCTAAAATTCTGGGAAATCTGTGTAAGGTTCAGAAATCAAATGTGAAGCCTATTCAGTCATACAAAGAAACACGTTACCTGGGAAGCACCACAAGGAGGCTTGTCTCTTTGCACCCCAATTTAAAAGGGAACGAGTTTAAAATAGACTACAGCATGTATATTGTAACAGTTTTTCTAGTAATAGAAAATTAATTTCCATTTCCTTCAAAAAGAATTCAGGCCTTCAAAATTATGAAATATAATAGCTCCGCAAAAGGTTCTCTAATACTGTATCTCAATAATGTGATTTAAGTTTCAACTACAAATGTATTATTATTATTTTTAACTTAAAGTTAATTAATGGAATTGGAGTAAATTGTGTTTTTAAAACTTTTTATTTTCAAAATTTTAATTGCCACATTTACCTAATGTTATACAAGTTTTAATAAATTTTGTAATTAAAATAACCACAACCACTTTAGAAGTAGTTTGACTATTTTATTCCTTAATTTGTAAAAGTTATTCTTTAATATTGTATAAAAAGTGAAATTAATTAAAAGAGTAAGGACAGTAAAAGTGTTTATCGTGAACTTGAAATATGTAAACAAGTAAAATTTTCCGGCTCTTCTGGTTACCTCTACCTCGACACAGACGTGCTGGTAGGCGGTGCTTGTACTATTCCTTTTATCTCTAAGCCTAAATACTAAAAATCAAGACGGTTTAGACTAAATAACGCTTAGATAAAATACATTGTTCTCCGTTAGAAATTTTGTTAACATTTAGTAATACTCCTATATAAATCTTTGAACAAAATCTAATTTACATGAAAAATTGCTGTTTTTAGTAAGTTATAATTCATTCATAAAAGTTATGCAGCAAAAAAACAGTTAAAATTAATTATTGTGTAATTGTAAGAGAAAAAAATATTAATACTTGTCGTACAGATTGCACGTTTCATGAATTCAAAGCTTGAAATGAATAGTGTTGTAGGTTTATTCTTTGTTCAAAATGTAAATTAGCTCCAAAAAGGTTTTCGTCTACCATATAACTCAGTTACTGATGTAGGCAAAACAGCAAAATTAATATAGTATTAAGCCCGAAGAAATGCATATGACCTTTATCCTCATAATAATAATGGCTCATTTTAAAAGAAATATTATGTTGCAATATAAACAGTCCTAATAATATTATAAATACGATCGTTCCTTTGTTTGTTTTAATTTCACGCACAAAAATTCAACATACTAAATTGAAATTTTTAATGACATTGTTAGTGTCATTGAAATGATCATAGGCTTATTATTTCGAAATTCTTTCTGGGCTACGCCCAATGGTCTATAATGTAGCAAAACATCCTAGCTCAGTCTCTTAAATTATGAAATATTAATTGTGATCCTATTAAATGTAATCAACTGTTTTGTGCCAACATTATTTTCGGCACCTCAACTATATGTTTAATTCATTTAATACTAGCCATGACACTGATTAACAACGATTTCCCATATTCAGAATTACCAACTAGACGTGTTGTATCATCAAATCATGGATGTCACTAAATTAACTTAAATTCCGCATGGATAAATATTAATATTGATTTATAAAACGATTACTTCAAAATTACAGTTTGGTCTTATGAGAACCTTCACAATATCATGTGGTGAGCATCTGACTAGATAAGGTGTTATCCATTTAAATCGAAAAAAAATCTTGTGATAACAAAGACTTTCCTTGCAGGAAATTACCTTAATGAGATTCATTATTGGAAAGTTGAAATTACTTAATCAAATCGCTCCATTAAACTTGTCTTCCACTAAGGACAATCCAATTTGTTGCCAAAGTAATAAAGTTAATGTTGAGCCTGAAGGAATGATTATAATGATTCGTTTCTGACAAAGTTAACATTGAATTCAATATAATTTAAAAAATAAATCTTTTTCAACATAATTATTTCATTAAACAGCTAAAAATATACATTAATATGGTCACACAGTAGAAGTTTTATATATAAAATTATTACGATGATTTTTTTTTAACATAGTAATGTTGAGTAGATTGTTCACATGTCAAAATTTATAATTATAAACAAATTGAAATAATAAAAAAGTCTATGTGTTTTATATTAATTTTAAATTGGTTTATATATTTTATTTATTCAATGGGACTTGTCATTGCAAGGTTTGAATTTTTCTATATTTACCAATTGTGCAAAAAGGTATTAAATAGGAACTGTAATATGTTATTGGAAGTAACCCATCTTCTCTACAAAATTTTAAATGTAAACAGTCTCTGAGACCTAAATGCTAAATGCCAGTGGGTAACAGGAAAATATAGTAAAATATATGTACTAGAAAAAGCAGTAAAATATAAAAACAAATATGTTTTTACCTGCAGTTCAGGTAAATGATTGAATTCTGTGCTCTCAGCTAGAGAGATACTGCTCCTACCCAGACTATCAAGGCAAGGAAATATTTTTGAAATATTTGTAATGGTGCCTGTGAAAGTGTGGGATATTATGGTGCATTTATCCACCATTTACCATATCCTCTTCCAGTTCCTTCAGAAAACGAACCCACTGATTCGTAGCATCTGCGTTGCTTTGATGACTTTTGGTTGGTCGCACCAATCTGTTCTCTTAATTTGTTTTACATATTCAAAAGTGTTATAGTGTATGAAGCTTATCTATTGCTTAGGCATGGTATAAGGGAAAAAACGGTACGTTGTTGTGGATAATATGTGTTGATAACTGTGACACGAGATGTGGCGAGATGTAAAATCGGTACGTCCATTATTAATAAGAAGGAAAAGCCTTATTAAGAACGCACCTGTCTATCCGATTTTCAATCAGTCTATCCGAGTGTCAATCCGTCTATCCGATTTTTCAATCCGTTTATCCGATTGTCAATTCGCCTACTCGATTGTCAATCCGTCTATCCGATTGTCAATCCGTCTATGCGATTGTAAATTCGTCTATCCGATTGTCAATCCGTCTATCCGATTGTAAATTCGTCCTATCCGATTGTCAATCCGTCTATCCGATTGTCAATCCGTCTATCCGATTGTCAATCCATCTATCCGATTGTCAATCCGTCTATTCGAATGTCAATCCGTCTATTCGAATGTCAATCCGTCTATCCGATTGTTAATCAGTTTATCCGATTGTCAATCCGTCTATCCGATTTTCAATCCGTTTATCCGATTGTCAATTCGCCTACTCGATTGTCAATCCGTCTATCCGATTGTCAATCCGTCTATGCGATTGTAAATTCATCTATCCGATTGTCAATCCGTCTATCCGATTGTCAATCCGTCTATCCGATTGTCAATCCATCTATCCGATTGTCAATCCGTCTATTCGAATGTCAATCCGTCTATTCGAATGTCAATCCGTCTATCCGATTGTTAATCAGTTTATCCGATTGTCAATCCGTCTATACGATTGTCAATCTGTCTATGCAATAACTCTTAAAAGTAAGATATAAAAACTTTTATTAATAAGAAGGAAAGCCTTATTAAGAACGCACCTGTCTATCCGATTTTCAATCAGTCTATCCGAGTGTCAATCCGTCTATCCGATTTTCAATCCTTTTATCCGATTGTCAATTCGCCTACTCGATTGTCAATCCGTCTATCCGATTGTCAATCCGTCTATGCGATTGTAAATTCGTCTATCCGATTGTCAATCCGTCTATCCGATTGTAATATTCGTCTATCCGATTGTCAATCCGTCTATCCGATTGTCAATCCGTCTATCCGATTGTCAATCCATCTATCCGATTGTCAATCGTCTATTCGAATGTCAATCCGTCTATTCAAATGTCAATCCGTCTATCCGATTGTGTTATATCAGTTTATCCGATTGTCAATCCGTCTATCCGATTTTCAATCCGTTTATCCGATTGTCAATTCGGCTACTCGATTGTCAATCCGTCTATCCGATTGTCAATCCGTCTATGCGATTGTAAATTCGTCTATCCGATTGTCAATCCGTCTATCCGATTTGTCAATCCGTCTATTCCGATTGTCAATCCATCTATCCGATTGTCAATCCGTCTATTCGAATGTCAATCCGTCTATTCGAATGTCAATCCGTCTATCGATTGTTAATCAGTTTATCCGATTGTCAATCCGTCTATACGATTGTCAATCTGTCTATGCAATAACTCTTAAAAGTAAGATATAAAAACTTTTATTTGGGCATACAAGTACCTTTTGGTCTGAAGACAAACCAAATATTGATTTTTGAGTAAAAAAGGGCAAACAGTCTGTCTCTGCGTGAAAGGATAATTTGCGTTTTCCAATAGAGATACTTTCAATCGATGCCTGGAAAATGGTTATTTCTGTCTCTGTATGTATACCTATACAAATATTTGTACTTCCGCTTGTTATTTTTAGAGCAAACTAATAGTGATGCGTTTCAAGTCATAGACTTGGGATGAGCGTTGGCAAACAGTTTTACTTTGGTATTATAACCGTAAATGAGACGGAATAATTTTAGAATATAGGTAACTGGAATTACCTATCGACTTGAAACGTACTCTGCAATCAACCTGAACTTGCTACATTTAGTGTTTGGTTATGATGCGGTTTTAGTTATAATTATTTAGAAATGGGAAAAATTAATGGTATGATTTTCATAGATATTTTATGTACATTTTATAAAACTTGTCTTCATTAACTGGTATTTTGCGTTTGATATTAGGATGAAAGAAAATAATACTATAAAAAGCTACATTTCATTATTAAATAACAATAGCTACAGGTTTTTCAAATTAAACAATAACAGCTACATGCTTTGTGAATTCTGGGAACGGATAGTGAAATCCTGTTACTATGACCTAAAAATAATTAACTTCCAATGATTAGAAGTTTATTTCGGTATGTGGGGGAAATTTTATGGAGCCTTTATTACTTCTCAGTGTTGTAAAAGTTCTATTAAAATAACAAACGAGCTGACTGGCTGTGAGGAGGTGGACAAGTAAAACAGAATATTGAGGTACGTTACATACAAAAATAGACTCATTCGGTCCAATTAGTCATTGACTCTACTGTGAGGAAGCATTGTTTGTAACTTAGTCAAAGAGCAGTAGAACTTATATCATACCATTTGCATTGTCTAGTTATTATAGTGGATACATAGAACTTAGTACATTGTGGATACAGAAAATAAATAATGTACAATGTGTAAAGCATCATCCAGTAAGGATGAATTAGTTTAATAATACAATAGTCTGTGTGAACATACAAATCATTCATCAATGTTACAAACGATGTTTTCAATTTTAAACAAAATAAAATTAAAGAAATATGTGGTTATATTTGAAAATTGATGAATTCTTGAAAATAAGTTTATTTAACCTCTAGCTTAGCATTAATATTTAGCGAATAATTTCCAATGAACGAAGTTTGAATTTACTAGGTAATAAATTTAATTATACTTAACTAACGACAATAATAACTTATAAATAAAAACAATACAAGAAGTTATATGAGCCGAGGACATTCCTTTGGCTGTTGGATAATATCTTCAAAACTTGAAAACGGAGTTATTATACCTAATTTAACTTCAAAACTTTGCTGGAGTATATTATTAAAATATTTTAACTATTATTTTGGAAATGTATTGTCACACATGTTATACATACACTACGATATTTGTTTCTTTAATGGATCATATTTATAAATATTTTTATGAATGATTTTTGTGTATTTTTAAAGATCCAATAAGATCTACGTATATATGAAAGTGTAGCCATGAAATTTTGTAGGTTAAACCCTTATGGTTTTATGTATACTTTTATTTGTCGTGCTTAATAATCATTGTGCAAAACCATTTGACTGTCAGGTTTATGTCGTAACAATGTTAGGCTTTGCTTATTAACTTTATTGTAGGAAACGCCACGAAAATAAGATAGAAAATTCACTGAACCGACATCAACATCACTGAATCAATCTGTCTTCACCTGAAAAATATAACACACGAGGACAAGCTTATATAAATGCAAAAGTAGAAACAGCCTCGTGGGACAGGCAATTTCCATTAAACGAAGTGGTACTCTTCCTTTTTTTTGAATCGCGCATTCCCTGTTCCAAAATCAAATGATTTTTAAAGAGTGAAACATTGTTTTAATTAATCCATTCTACTGTGAAACAAGTGTATTACAGCTATATGAACTGTTTTTTTTTATTTAAATCAGTCGAAAATAACTGAAATTCATTTCTCATTAAACTAATTAATTGCTTATAACGAAGCAAATTAAACTTGAGATGGAAACTATTTCTCTTGCACTGTACCCCAATTTTTTATTCATATAAAATCAAGTAAGTAAATGGTTGATTTTTTAAATATTTTAAGACTGAAGCGTTAAGTTGGCTACATTGTTTCGTATTGCACTGCATATGGGAATTTAATATTTGGCATGACCTTGGATTATACTTTAGTTTTTTAAAAAGATCCTTGGCGGAGCTGAGTCTCGGCGACATCTTTGACACGCCAAACCTCTTATTTAAAACGACTACCATTTTAAAATATTAGCTATATTACTTTGATAACAATGTTTTACCCTACTTGTTTTGAATTTACCCATGGTTTTAAAACACAGATTTATGTTTAAAATTGCCGATTTTTTCATAGTATTTAATATTTATTCAACAACATTTCTTGTTTTTCTGTTGAAGAATGTTATACTGAGAATTGAGAAGCTCAGAGTTAATAATTAAAGGCCTAGTTAACTTTTTTTAAACCTTACGAAATCGGTAATTAGCTTACCATTTTCACATTTTTGAACATACTGCATTGGAACTACACGTTTTGCATGGATTTGGGTTTACACTCATTCGAAGTGTATTTACTTTTTAAATCAAGCAATATTTATTTATAAACATCTTGAATTATAAGCGGGGTCGGCCCGGCCCACCACTGTTCCACGAGCAACAAATTATCGCCTGAAATGAATCGTAGCACGTTTTCGTTCAGTTTGCTCCGACCACGAAATCTTCCCATTTTATAGACCAACTATTCCAATTATCCGTAATAATTATTAGACCAATACAAAATAATCGTGGCATCACTAAATCGTAATGATTCTACGTAAAATGAATTGTGTATTGTTGACTATTTTTCAATACATATAAAACGAATCTACTTGTAACTTATAACTATAAACTGCTACTTTACAAGAACTGTCGTATATATCGCAGACTAAAAGAAAAATATTCGTGAAGTTGAATATTTCGCTGATATTTGTCTTTAAATAGAGTCAAAATACGTTCCTGTTTCTTGGAAAAAACTTTGTTACAAAAAATTAATAACAGAGTGGCTGATTTTCATCACGGATACATTTGGCTGTAAAAGCGCGGTTCATCACGTTGGCTGATTGATGGAAAGCCGATATCAACTCAGTTATGGTGTTGAGTGGTGGCTTAGTTTAAACAGTAAATGACAGCTTCATGTGATCAATGATTAACCATTAATTACCAGTATTTGCCTCTGCTCCTGTGTAAATTTATACGCAAATCCCCCGAAGGTTTCCTTTCTAATTTAAAACAAAAAAACATTGTTATTTAAGCGTTAGGGAAATCAATATTTACACATTATTTAACAGCAGGAATAACTTAATTTAATTTTTTCCGTCTAACTGTCTATCTGTATACACAAAATATCCAGAACTAATGTAATAATTTAGACTTGGATTTTTACATAGAGCTTCATTTATATATAGGCAACATCGAGCTCACTGACGTCACACCGTAGGATTTGACAAAGTATTTAAAGCGTTCTTCTTGGATTGATTGTACCAATAGATCCTCTAATGGATATTGCACAAGGCAAAGTACTACTTAATATTTCAAGTAGACAGATCTTTATTAAGAGTAGTTATTTAGCAACTTAGCAGAGAGAGAATTGAATTAGTTAAGTAGAATACGTTAAAGCTTTAAAGTTATGAATTCTTCAACATAACTGTCCTTGTTCTTTGATATATTAATTTTAATACAAAATTGGATATATTCTATGTTTAAAGCACGTATTATTATAGGATGTGTAATTATTATATGTTTATAATTAGGTTTGAAAAAATTTAAAGGAAAACATTAATAAAATGGACATTTTATTAACAGAAAGGGTGCAGGGAGGCAGTCATAGGGTAGGATGGGACTCTTATCCCTTGCTGATGCAGTATCTCTGCCAACAAGCAGAATAACTGCTTGTCTGTTAAGCATCCACCCACAGGTTGTGAAAGTAGTGCTGGTCAGTGGGTTGATGGTGGGTGTCTCGAAGTTCGTTAGTCGGTAGTCTGGTCAGTGATGTAGTGGAGTAGTCTAAGTTGGCTCGTTTTCTGTCCTTTTGAACATCTAGGGTGAGTCATCCAGGATGACCTTTAGTTGGGGGATTTTGCAGAATGGAAGGCCTTTTGGTCGCCCACTCACGGTTATATTCCCACGGTGACTCAGCTCCAATGCATGTATGGCCCTCGCCTGGTCTGATCTCTGATGAAATCATCCAGGGTTGGGATACCTGCGGGACCGTAGGACGACCACGTTTCTGACGAACCATGGTGTGTTGGTCGTTTGGTGGAGCATCCTATTCTGGAAAACTTCCAGTGCCGTGCTGGTAATCTTGAAGATGTGTGGATTCCAGGCACGAGCAGCGTAGGTCACAATAGGGCGAATTATCGTTATGTGGAGCACCAGCTTGTTTTTTAGAGCTGTCCGGAGTGTGGTCTCAGTATGAAACGACAGCCCTAGCGGGTTTCGAGATGTATCCTCCCCTTGCGACGTATCCATTAGTGAGAGTCTTGTTGAGGGACGACCTCCAAATATTTTGTGAAATTAGTTCATCATAATATTGCCTTCACTCTTCTGAGTGTTGGCCTTCACATTCCACTTCCTCAGCCACGGGTCCAGTTTGCTCCAACTGTTCTAGCATGTAAACGAGCCCGATTCCGTTTTGGACCTTACTCTTACCGTCCTTATGGATTACTAAAATGTGCAGGATCATATAGAAAAGAAAAATGAGATCAGTACAGTACAAGGTCAAGAATCATGATTCCGAGAGTGGCCTATATACTGACATAAATGCTTGCCGAGCGTTTTGGATGTCTGGGCTCGGGAAGCATTTTCGATAGTGAGTAGGTTTACGAGCCTACGAACACGGAAACATGTTGAAATCTGCGCTCGGCTTGCCCAATAAAGGCATTTTCTTTTAATTTAATTTAATTTACAGTCTAAGTACCAATACAAGTGCCGCCGATGAGATATTTCAATTTAAGTGACGTTGAATGTGAGTATTTACAAATATAATTCAATTTGGACTAAAAAATCAAATTAAAATCTAAGAGCTTGTTGAAAAATAAACAGAAGAGATTTAATTCTCAGTCTATAAAACTACCCTCCTTATTGACTCACTGATAAGGGTTCCAGTATTGAATCTAGAGATAAAAACCACTTTGAACGAAGCGTATTTGCTACAACTGAGGAAAAATTCCCTTGCATTTTTATAGACCTAACCTAGAAGGTATACAGTATAATAAATGAGACAACTCTAATTTCAAGAAGTACCACGTGAACGAGTGGAATATGAAAATTAACCACTGTTACCTGTCTAGTTTGTATTATTTCTCACTGCATTATAAAACCATTTTCGTAAATAGAAAATTTGCTCGTGTTAGAAATAAATTTACATATATTTATATGTTGCCCTTCAAGAACTCATTATTTATAGAAAATACCTACAATTTTTAAATATTTCTGTATGCAAAATTGATGCCTCTTTCATACAAAGATGAAATTCGTTACACCACGTATCTCACGACTTATTATAAACACAATAAGTTTACCCAATGACGTTACAAATCTGTAGTAGTGGGATGAAAATGGTTGTCATCATAAAACGATCTACGTGTTTTTTGATTTTCCATTGTATTAGTTACTATGGAAAATAAGTCTAATAAAAAACGAACGAATCTTATTAAATTCATGGCTTTCAATTATTATGTTTGATGATGTTTTACAGTTTATGATACATTTTATTTGTTTAATTATGATAATATACAATAAAGCGATTCTACAATTGTAAAACCCTGTATAAGAGCCAGTTGCGAATTAGTTTAAACAATTTTATAAATCGTAACACTTATATTATATGAATTATGTTCCTAATTCCAAAAGAAAGTTATCGTAGGTCTCTATCGTATCTCTACTATAGGTCTCTACTGAGAAAACGAAAGATTTAAAATCTATATTCCCTCCACACAGGCCTAAAATAGTTCAAGTGTTACTTTTAATATTAGGGATATTCAATCAAACATTTGGAAAGATCGTAGGAACTCGATATTTTGTTTTTAAAAAATTGTTTCATCTTCCAAATTCAGAGCCCCATAAATCTGGTGTTTCAACTTAAAGGTTCAGGAAGGGTGAAACAGGAGATAGGAAGATCTTCCAGAGACAATGATTTAACTCAGCAGAGTTTAATATAAATATTAAAAGGATGCCAACCACCTTGCTCTCATTCAGTAGGAAGCTGCGTGGAAATACGAGGACAGCTGTTAGTCTTTCAATCGTATGTCTGTAATAACCAAGCTTGCTAATTAACTTGGTCAGAATTACTTGAATGCAACACCAAGAATAAGTCCTGGGCTACTGATTTCAAATATGTCAAATATCATATGAAGTATATAACAGATAAGTTATAGTAAGCATCTGTTTGTTCCTTCAAACGCATGGAATTCCACAACAAACATGACGATATACCCTTACGTGAAATTTTGCTAATATTAGTTTATGTGTTGATATTTGGGACGTAAATGTAACCTAGCATGTTTTATTTTAAAATCCTACACTTGAAAACAGTAGTGCATTGTACTTTGTACTTTAAATAAATCATTCTAGTATTATAGCATAATAATGGTTGGATGCCTTACTAGGTGTCAATATAGGACAAGAAGATAAATAACTATTTTGAAATGAACCAAATTTGAAATGTTTTACTTGAATACCAAGCATTTTCAATAGTAAAATTATAATTTATATTCAATATAAAGACCATAAAACATGGTGTCACACACTTATTAAATTAGTCGCTACCCTCAAATTCCCATAATTTAAGGATAATTAAAAAAACGGAACTAAAGAAATGGATACTTTGGAAATAATCTATAATTAATTTCACACGGTAATGGAATATTTTTCCATTCACAAGTAAAGTCACTGTATTAGACAGGCTTACTGAAGAAATATGATTCCTAAATTAGGCTCCAATTGCATTAATTAGGCTTATACTTTACCAAGAAAACTTATTGTATTGTTTTTTTTTCCGTGACAGGAACAATCATACAAAAGAAGAGAAGTTGCAGTCAATAAATAAAACGTGCATTAAATTTTACAAACTTTATGTCGCTTAATAAATAATATAAAATTTTTAATATAAGTACAGAAAATTATCTAAAGTAAAACATATGCATTATGCCTCAGGGCTACAAATATACCCAAGAAATATTTAAATAAAATGCGTTTATATGTTTAAAAAAACTTGTTGGTGGTATATTAGAAAATATTTATACGTGGTTGTCATAGGTAACCATTATGGCAATGGTCAGAATAGCTGAATAAATAAATGTGTTAAAACATGAAAATTAAAACCATATCAGATTTTTACCATGTGGCATATTAATATATATACATATTATTTATACGATAAAAATAAAATCACATAATGAGAATCAATGTTAAAAGTAGATTACATGATCTTTTTAAGCACACTTTTGTGTCCTGTGTACCTCAAAGGAACCTTTTTCATTAAATATTATATATTTTGTTATTTAAACACTGTTATGAAACTTAGGCTAACTCAATTAAATAAAATTCTTAATGAATCGTGTAAAAAGATATATCGATAAAGATCATCTGGAGACTTTTGAATTTTGATTGAAACCTGTATATATATATATATATATATATATATATATATATATATAATATATATATATAAGAAAGAGTTTTATGATGGTGTATGTTCAACCATGGTAGCGTAATTAAAGCGTATTAATTATTGTCTCAAGAGGATGAAGATATTTGTTTTATTTATGGTAAACATCCGTCTATCTAACCGCAGAACATCTCGAGAATAAAATGAGCCATAGGCTTACAATTTGCATACAACCTTAGCAGAGCTTGTTACGTGATACATGGTTTGGAGTAATCCATACTTGTTTTATATGGATAGATTTGTAAAAGAGAAACAATTTCATGAATTAATCCTCAGTAATTTTAAGTATGGGGGTGAATAAAATATATACGGTAATCTTACTATTGTTCTTAGAATGCAGGTCCTAACTATATAATGCTTTTTGGAGTAGATGTTTGGTTTATGATGAGTGGGGAAACCGTTCTGGTTAATGTTCTGTTCGGCATTGCCGTCAGTACAGCTATCATCGAGCAAGTCCCTTCGTCTGTTGCGCAATATATTATCACAAAGTTTTCCAACAATGAGGGCGTAAACTTTTGTAATTTTACCTCGTTTTCAGTCTCAGTTTGGGGACAGTACACTGTCTCAGTATCGTGTGTTTCCGTAGGCAAGAGAATTTAACGGTGGAAGAGAACGAATTGAAGACGAAAATTATCTTCGACGCCAAGGACAAGCCTTGCATATGGCAAAACTCGTGATGTTTAAATTCTGCTTGAAAAGTCCTTGCAACGAATTCTGACTATAGGGGAATTTTATTTGACGATTTTCTACATGAACAACATACAGTGAATGCGGCTTACTACTGTCAGTTTTTAGGGTCGGCTAAAGCCGCCTTTCGAATCAAAAGAAGAGACATGCACATCAGAGATGTTATTTTCCTCCAGGACAACGCCAGGCTTCACACCGTGGCTTTGACAAGGGAAAAAACTGGAGGAGTTGGGCTGGAAAACCCCTCGATGAGGGTCTTTATAGCCCTGACTTGTCCCCTGTGACTATATTTTGCTCGCATCTATGAAGGAATCACTGACAGAGAAGAAAACTATCTGAGAGCAATGAAGAAGTCGAGAACATGTGCGCCATTGGCTTATACCTCGCCCTAAAACT
Organism: Homalodisca vitripennis; assembly: GCF_021130785.1. Taxonomy (NCBI): domain Eukaryota; kingdom Metazoa; phylum Arthropoda; class Insecta; order Hemiptera; family Cicadellidae; genus Homalodisca; species Homalodisca vitripennis. Next base: position 22,015,718 of record NC_060211.1, read on the forward strand.
TTCTATGACCAGGAAATACTGAAAATTCCAAATCGGTAGCAAACGTTTGTAGGTTCACGCAGAAGAGTATATTGAAAAATGTTTAAGAAATAATAATTGTACAAGATTCTTAAATAAAGGTAAAATAAAAAATTAACTGTTATAATTAACTTATAATTGTATTACAGAGAGACAATCGTATTTAAATCAACCACCTATCTACCACCTATAGTTGAAATCGAGTGCTTTTAAAGTCCACGGATATGGGCCATTTAACAAATGTGTAGTGAGTATATATACTATTATATTAGATTTTGAAAACACTGCGGTATTCGATATACTAAACGAAATTTACAGTTGGAATTTGTCTAATATTGTCGCATTACATCTCTGATATTCTACTACCCTAAAAGATTATATTGCGTCATAGCTTTAGCGTCTACATAAGCAAAATTCCACTATGAATATTTCGTAATACTGCATGTTTTGTAAAAATACAACCAAATAATGCCTCACTAACATTACTGCAGCAGTTGTACAGTTACAAGTTTTACATGTTCTTGTTTGTTATGACATCTGCTGACACGTTGTTTATGCAAACTGCACTGTCGTTATCTGTTTACTCAACTTTATTTTAGCTCTTTATTGCAATAGAATACATTTGTTCGAGACGCCCATTGTGTTATATATTGTAGCAATATAATACATGTTAGTTTATGCAAATCAGCTCCATGAGTTTTATTCATACTTCTGAGAGAAATATGTGTTACAGAAGGAACCATTCTCCTCTCAGAATCACATAATTTATAGCTAAATAATAAATATTAGTAAACAAGAAATATCTATGCGTGTGTTTTAGGTATTCAAAATCTTATAAAAGTCATAATATGTTTTTTTGAGAAATAAAAACAAAATTTTACATATAGGTGTTTACCCTGTTTTTTGGCATTACAGGTTGTTTTTGTACGTCCTATGAAATAACTGTAATTAAAATTAGATGAATGCATCAGGACCATTACTGCCCTTTAACTAATATTTTATATTATTTTCCAAAACTAAAATGCAATTATTAATTTGAGATACGAAATTACTGTGGTAAAAACAGTCGCCTTCAACATTATTTTTGGCTCAATATCTCTTAATATGTACTAGTATACGGAGGCAGAGGAGTGTGTACACGTAAAATATTTTATTTTAGCTCCTACTACATTGAGATGGACATTTTAAACTGAATTTTTATTAAAATAGTAAGACATAAAAAAAAAATAGTTGTCGAAATTTATTGCTGAACAACATTGATGTCTAAATACTGAAGAACTGTGTTCAGTTGGCACATATCTGTAATAAAACTAATCTATATTGGTAACTTTCCAGGTATTAATGAATTATTTTGTATACAGTTTGTGTGATAAAACAGTTGATTACACGATTGTTTAACTTTTTATGAACACGTAAGTAATAATTTAGAACATAAAAGCAAAACATCAAAATCTCTACGTAATAAATGTTATTTGTACGAGAATATAGAAATTAAAATCAAACGAAACCTAAAGTTAATTACGAGTATATTAAAAAAAATGCTACACAAATGGCGTGCTGTTATTTATAAAAAAAATTAAATATTACAAAACCGACCATTTATGTAAATTATTTCGTAGTATTAGACCATGCTTCCTCCAAGTTCCGCGTTAGGGCCATTTTAAGACACCATTTACTACCACTAGAAATTTGTTTTTTTGCCTCTATTTACATTTAATATTATATCATTTATATTATACACAAGGTATATTTTTATGGAAAACTGTACTATTGACGATGAATTGAAAAAATAAAAAATATTTTGGTCATTGTGCACTGTTATGTAGCAAAAATTAATACTAAGTTTTTGTAATAGAAATCTATTCTCTTTTTCAGGTTAAAAAACGTAATATTACAAAGGAACATCTAGAACAAATATAAACTAATCAATTTATGGCACTAAACAGAAATTCGGTATAAAAATGGCGTTTATAAAAAATGTAGAATAAAGTCTCAATCGGTCAGATGGCAAAAAACTATGTCACTGCACGACACAGGTGCATTGCACTACACATATTGCAAATAACAGATACTTAAAAATAAGTCTTAAAGATTGGAAAAAAGCAAAATATCTTGTTAGCCTTTAGCAATGAAATGGGATTTTGTGCCATACCAAAACTCAATTTCAAACTCCTGACTAGAACGTGGACCAGAAAACATTAATTTACAGGAATATGAACCCTTCCACCATAGCTACGTTATGTATGGAAAACGTATTTGCTCCATCGTTATTTTGAGACTGTGTCTAAAAATAAAAGTGCACTCAATGAAATGAAATGAAAATGAAATGAAAAATGACTATATTAGAGGCGAAGTTAGGACTATAAAGTCCTCTCTACCACTTAACCTCATAAAAATTAAACTAACATATATATATATATATATTATATATATATATATGAATATATTTATAACTAAAACTTAGTTCTATTTATTTACACTATATATTAAATGAATCTTAAAATAAAAAACAATCATCAATAATTAGTGTAACTATATACAAATTTACAATAATATCGCAAGACACACACTCGCATTCATTCAACTTGCATGCAATTGCCCTAAGTACCGCACACCAAAGCCGCCAATCGCTATACCCCCTGAGCCCCCCAGCATCAAGGCCCTGACCTCCGCCCCAAAGCGAGCGCGCTTATCGATGGCTCTGATGTTCACGGGGTAAAGCATTCCACAATCGACAGGCAGAAACTGTAAACGATTTGCTAAAGGTAGTTGTTCGATTAATTGGGATAGATAATAAGGATGTACCCCTCCTTGTACTTTCTTTCACTTATTTCAGACATAAAATCGAAGTTGTTTGAAAGATAACTAGGACAATTTGTATTTAAAAGAGCGTTGCAACAGAATGAGTGAGTGATAGGTCTTTTAATTTTAAGATAGATAATTGATTGAAGTGGGGCGTTACGTGATCATCCCGTCTGAGATTGAAAATGAACCTAATGCAAAAGTTCTGAGCACGCTGGAGTCTATTTGAAAGCTCCACAGTCATGTCATTAATGAATATGTCACAGAAGTTGAATTGAGGCAGTACAAGAGTCTTTATCAGCATTATTTTAACTTGCTGTGGTAGATATGAAGCCAGCCGCTTAAGGCAGTGAACGAACCGGCAAAGACCCTATTACATTACATGTCAAGAAGGCCCTGTTCAGTCCATCTCAAGTGTTTGTCAATAATAAGTCCTAGATTTTTAACTTTTCTCAGAGTATTCTAGCTCTTGATCATTTAGTTTTAATTTGGGAGCCGTAGTAAAGTCAATTTTACGAACAAGCTTTGGATGACCTATCATAATACACTGAGTTTTGTCTACGTTTAATTTTAGTCCATGTTTCCAAGTCCAGTGAGTAACAGCGTCAATATCGGAATTCATGAGAGTCCACACAAGTTTGCATTTCTGTTAAGGAAAAGTGGCGGTATATTTGTAAGTCATCTGCATATAAGTGAAAATTGGAATGGGTAATTTGAGTAGTAATGTCATCGATGTACAGTGAAAATAGAAGTGGCCCCAAGGACTGAAACCTGTGGAACTCCACGAGTGACTGGTCTCCATCTCGACTGCTTCTCACCTGATCTGACACACTGGCGCCGTCCCGAAAAGGTAAGACTCAACCCACTTGACACTACCACCAGAGAAACCATCCTTCCTAAGTTTGATGAGGAGAAGGGGATAATAAAACACAGTCAAAAGCCTTTGAAAAGTCGAAAAGGGTTTAAAATGGTTACCTGAATCTTATCAATTCCAAGGCGTTATATCATCAACTATTTTTAGAAGTGCAGTAGTACGTGCTGTGGTTGGAGCGAAAACCAGATTGAAAAATTTGATAAAAATGTTATTACTTTCTAGATATATTGAAAACTGCTGATGAACAATCCGCGCTCCAAACACTTTGATAAAGCAGGGATTATACTTATTGGCCTGAATTGTGAAGGATTTAGTGGAGAGGAACACTTCTGAAGTGGGCGAACTAAAGCAGACTTCCATGTCAGTGGGAACATTGAAGTAGCCAGAGATTTATTGAATATAGCAGTGATAGTTGAAAAGAGTGACTGGAAGAGTGTCTTTTATTAATCTTATAGGAATGCCATCGGCCCCAACTGCGTTGCTGGACATCCTTATAATAGCCTTTAACACTTCTGTCTCTGTCACTGGAGTGAAAGAGAACTGAGACACAGGTTTATTAAAAGTAGCACCTTCGAGCTCGGAGACATAATCTTGAGCCCCAGACTGATCAACAGGAATCTCAACAATGAAGTTGTTGATATCATCTAGATTAAGGGTAACCGGTGAATAAAGTGTTAGGCTTGCCAACTCCAAGATCTTTTAATTTCGACCACAACATTCTGCTAGATTGTTTTTTAGACAGGGAAGAGTAGTAAAACCTGATCTTGGCATTTCTAATTTGTTGTTGCACATTGTTCCTTAATTTTTTATATGCAGCCCAGTCATCACGTAACTTGGACCGCTTTAGCCTTAAGGAAAGCTCTATCTCTTTGCTTCTGGAGGTGGTCGAATAAATTCTGAGATCCATGGAGCAGGCTGTTTGGTTACTCTTTTTGAAAACAAATGGAGCGTGTTTATCAAAGAAGACCATTCATTAATGAATTAAATTTTGATACCATAGTGTCCACATTATCAGCCGATGTGACCTCATACCATGGAGTTAGAGAAGCATCGATAAGCAGGGAATAAGGATTTACATTTTTGTAGTTTCTATAAAATCATAACTTTTGGTTCGATCTTGGGAGTTCTTAGTTTATAAGCAAGAAAAAATAAGGTCATGTTTGGAAAGGCCAGGAGCAGGAAGTTGTCCGTGGTGCGCAACCAGGGTTTGGTCATAGACAGCAATGACATCAAGCCAGGTGTCGGCAGTCCTCAGTGTGGTGAGTGGCTTGCAGAGGAAGTATGGTCATGTTACACGAGTAAAACATATATTAGTTAAAAAAGTTTGGTCATAAGTAATTGGTCCGAGTAAATCAGTATTAAAATCTCCCATCACAATAACATGACTGTAGTGAGCCAAAAAAACCTAGAAGATCATGTTCGAACTCAGCCATGTAGCCCAGGTGAGGAGCTCTGTAACAAACAGCAATTAAAATGTGTGTTCCATTAACACAGACGTCCAGAAACATGTATTCTGGCCGTCCATCTCTGGATGTATCTGATGATAGGAGGACAGAGACAAGGAAAGTGTGATCTGACGTACACAGCCACCCCGCCACCACCTTTTGTGCAGGCGATCATTTCTGTACAGATTAAAACCTGGAAGTTCAACACTTCTGTCACTTTAGGTGGGGTTTCAGCCAGGTTTCTGAAATTAGAACAATTGTCAACAGGAGATAAGTGAAAAATGGAACGAAATTCATCAATGTGGCCATAAAGAGATTGAGCATTGACATGAGCTGCCTTTAAGAAGTTGGAGAAAGGAGTAAGAGATTGTCAGGAGAAGATCCGGGAGGGCTGACGGAAGCACGCGCCGGCTCGGGGCAGCACCGTCAGACGCCAGCACCACAACACGCCGCGAGGCCCCGCGGGCCGCGACCGACAGACCGTTGGCCGCGTCACTGTAGGCAACCCTTTCATGCAACACACACACACATATCCTACTTCACCGTGTAGATTTATTGTACAAAACTTAAAACTAACATTATTTTGTAACAAGTGATATACCAGAACACATAAGTGACACAGTAAACACAAAATAGATCCATCAGCTCAAATAAATTCAAATCTGTAAACTAAAATATACACAATCATATCAATAAAGCTAACATAGTGTAATAATACACCACAGTCAACCTCCACTTGCTTTAAGAGAAAAAAAAATCACAATATAAACATATAGATTATAATATCATTCAAATCATACATAAGCAATACTATGTACAAATTACCACAAACTCGCATACACATATACATACATACATACACACATATATACACATATTATGACTGTAGATTATTGTGTGAGATTTTAAATAAAATATAGCATTGTTTTTGTAAAAAAAGAAATGTTCTGAATGTTAAAAGAAAAATAAAAGTTATACTTATGAAATAAATTCATCATTTAATATAATATTTTATTACTCTAGTATACAGAAAAATGGTAAAATGGTGGAAATCTATTCCCAAAACAATCTTACTGTAAATTTGTATAGAACAATATAAATAACCATTACTATAAGATATTATAAGTATGTGTTTAGAAAAACGGAATATTTAGACTATTTTCATTAGAAAAGTACTATTGATTAACAAAATAAAAAATTGATATTAATAAAATAATATTGAACTAAATATTGAATATTATAAACTGATTATTATTTGAAGCATTTACAGAATATATTTGTATTATTAAACGAAATAGTTATTTTATGATACTTTTTTATTTCATTTGGAATAAATAAAAATGTGTACATGTAAAATTAAATTATACTCATATTCTTAAAAAATAAAAAAAATGAAAAGTATTATTTATATAGTAATTTTAAGACCTAAAAACAATAAAAGCAACAAAGAAATTAAAACTAAAATAACTTGATAAATACAACGAACGATTTACTTGGTGCCTGTTGAATTCGACGCGAGGTCCGCCAGCCGAGTACCAACACCTTTCCTGCCGCCCCGATCAACCCACAGAACACGACCATCCAGCGTCCAAGTGTTCCTCGGCCCGTGCTGAGCTACTGCCGCCCGGAAACACCTCCATCCTGCGTGCGGTCAGATCTTCGCGGATGGTAACTCCTGAGCCCTTTAACTTCTTCTTCGAAGCATACACTTGCTGGCGCTGCCGGTAGGTGGTAAACCTCACAATGATAGGGCGAGCCAGCTGCTTCCCATCGCTGTTTTGCCTGCGGCTGTTTACTGATGCGATGACTACGGTGAATCGCCGCATCAGACAACTCCACTCCCAGCTTCTCCCGACACAGCTCGACGACCAGCTTGTCCGTGTCTTCGCCCTTGGTCTCCTGGATGCCAAAGATTCTCAGGTTATCCCGCCTTTGGTATTGTTCAAGATCGTCCGTCTTGTCCAGCACTCGATCCTCCAGCTCACCCACTCTTGCTGTCACGGTGACCAACTCGTCATGCAGCCTCTTCATCTCTTCTTGGAAGGTAGCTAACGCAGCTCGTACCGTCTACCTCCACGATGTCCTTTATTTGATCTCCGAGGCGCTGAACAAGCTCAGTAATTACACCCGCGCTCGACAGATAAGAGCTAACGCAACTCTCCACAGATACCGAGTCGAGTCCTCCCGTGTTTTTATTGGAGCTTGCCATTGTTGTGGATCCGGTCGAAGTTATCGCTGATGACGCTGATAATGAACGCTGGAAAGTAGGCTTACTCTTATCAGTTGTAGATAAGGGAACGGGTTTGCCCTTCGCTCCGACCTCAGATGCGGTGGCGACCGAAACATAAAATCTTTTTTTATTAAATAATAAAACTCTTCGGCTAGTTTACCCGCAACTATTAAACACAAACGAAGTGGATGGAAATGCTTTAAAAACTGATATAACTTTAAATAAAAACTGTAGAGAAAAAAACACATGAAATTAAAGATAAAAGTAAGAGCCGATGAAACACGTGTTCACATGCAAAGAGTCATTCTCTCAATTGTGCACCTAATGAGAAAAAACGAATACCCGTTCATACAGATTACACTTCGTAGTAAAGGTGTTTTGTATACCCAAACGATGAAAGGAGTTTGCTTCGAGCTTCTTCTTCGTTCAATGGCTTTTTTCAACCTCTTCATACGGATGTTGACTCCAGATTCCAGGAGTGAGGTCTGCGTAGCGTCAGATCACACGCTGCTCTATGCTGAAGGTGATAAAATGTAGAAGCTAAAACTCAGAATTCTTATTGAATCCTTTTGTTAATATGGTTTCAAAACTTTCTCGCTGTAGTAAATAAATTCAACTTAAAAGTTGCTACTCTAAACGTAATAACTACTTTAAAACGGCATGTCTCTACATTTTTACCGTATACTTATTGTTTTGAAATGGTATGATTCATAAAATGTTCAGATTCAGTTTGATAAAGAAAAATTACACCGAAAAAAAGAATTTCCATAAAATCTCAATGTATTTAGACAGAAAACAGAAAACTAAGACTTTATGTATAAAAACATTCATCTTCCCTGTATTATAATCCTGATTTGTTATTTTACGTACCGTAGATCCAGTACACCTAATGGCAGCTAACTATTCAGCCAAACCTGTTTGATATCATCGCCGATGAAGTCTAGATACCTATAGCTTTCTAGTATTAGCTAGTATTACAAAGCTAAGCATTTCGCACAATCCCAGTAATTCTAATAGAGATATTACAGATATTACATCTTTAAAGTTTATGTACTTAATGTCTCATCCGTCTTAATTTCTTAAAGGAAACATTCAAAATCAAACAGAATCTGTAGTTAGTGGTACATAACTTAATATTTGAAGTTATGAAGCATTAAATAATAAAAGAATGTAATTATTGGTTGTTGTGAGTTTTTAATATTTTGATTTCAAGAAATAATCAATATAAAACTCCATATTCACTGTTTATAAGAAGAGTCTGTAAGGTTGATAGCATCGATTTGTAAGGTGATATACTAAAGCATAGAGTGTTATTATAATTCAAGATTTAAGATCTTTATTCGTAAATGCAAAATACATTTTTACATTACACGTCAAAAACTATATTTAACGTAACAAATCTCTTACACAGTAAAAACATTTTATCAAGAAAGTGTATCTTTAGTTTTTTTTTTAATAAACGTAGAATCTGCTCATTTTTAATATGCGATGGAAATGCATTGAAAGCTTTCGCACCCAAGTGGTGTAGACCCCTCTCAAAATGCGCTAGTACTATGTGCAGCTACAGATATCAGCTCTCTTGATCTGGTCGGATGGTAGTATCCATTGCTTACAAAAAGCTTTAGATTGCTCTTAACAAAAGAGCATAGCTCGTACCCCACCAGACCCGCCAGAGTAAGTATTTTTTATTCACCGAAAAGAGGTTTACAAGTTTCGAATCACCTACGTCCTGAGATGATTCTCAAACACCATTTTCTGGAGGATAAAAACTCTATTAAAATTTACTACGCTGGATGGACCCCAGAACATTAACCCGTACCTAAAAATCGATTGAACGTGAGAAAAATATACTGTTCGTAATACATCTTGGCTACAGACCTTGGCGAGACGTTTGAGAGCAAATCCCATGGTTCGAAGCCTTTTGCAGACATGTTCCACGTGGCCGCTCCATGTGAAGACTATTATCGATATATAAACCCAGAAATTTAACTGAGGTTTCTTGCTTGGCTTCCTCGCTTCCTAGTTTGATAATACCCTGGATATTAAAACTGGTTTGTGTTCCATAGACGAAACTGGATGATATTAGTTTTGCTGATGTTTAATCTAAGTTTACTTAAATTGAACCACTGATTAAAAAAACTTTGCAACTGGTTGTTTGAATTCGATATAGCCAAATGTTTGGGATTTATTGGAAACAAGATAAGAACAATTATAAGTAAACTGCAATTAGTAATTTATATACAATTTTATATAATTTATACTAAAAAATTAAAATAATATAAGAATATTGCAGTTTAACAACATATGCTTATGTATTGTTCAACCAACCTTAGTGTGTGTCGTGAATTGAAAAGCAGCTTTAAGTCGATGTAAGTCATCTTCTTGGAAATACTTGAGCTCTCACGTCTTAGTAAGGGGAACGACTTCTTCACCACAAAATTTTGCTGAAAGCACTTCTTAGAAACATACCTGATAAGAAGTTTTCTATAACAACCATTATCATAGCCAAACGCTCAGCCAAATTCCCACTATTAGACATGCAATTCTATAGAACTCATTCTTGTTTATTTTAAATGAAGTCTATTTGTATTTTTCAATATATCATGTGCTCATATTTCATTAACTTAGTAATTCATATCAGTGTTATAATAATAAAATAGTGATTCGGTAATCTAAAGAGGTTAACTACAACGGAAGATTGTGCACCGAATTTTGACATTTACTTTCACTAGTTTTCTTTTCTACTGGATAAATAACATTTACCCATGTTAAAATCCGATATGCTCATACTTGGTTTATGTACAAATTAATTTCATTTGCGATTTTCTCCTTGTCATTATTCTAATCCATAAAACGCTGATTAAATTGTTTACTAATTCTAGCAGTGTGAAATGAACGATAAAAACTCTATTTGCATGAATAGAAATATAAATTCATGCAAAGTATTAAGTATATAGGTCAGATCGTTTTTTTTAGATATCATGCGTACAGATATACAGTTAGAAATAAACTTTTTCCAACCGCTCAAGAGATAGATTTCGCTAATGCTCATCCACTGTTGTTCCAGGAGAGACAATCGATGTTTTGAATATGCATATAAGTGGGAAGTAAATACGCTATGTAAACATTCTGTATGTAAGACATGTTAGCGATAAGATTACGCATTTACATATTTTGATTTTTTTTAGCTATTTACGTGTCAGATATAAAAAAAGTTTCTAGATATACCTTTATTTACATTAATATTTTTATAGTATTATATATATTATTAAATCCATATCAAAGCAATATTAGTTTTTATATGAAAGAATTATATATCTAAAACGTCTAAAGATGAAGCTAGTACATAAAGTGCTAATGTACAAAAGAAGATAAATTTGGAGTTGGCATTTTCGGATACACTTTAAGACACACGTTGCAATGAAAAGAAATCACTAATATATGAGTTACACAATTAGTGTACTGTAACCTCTCTTGTATGATACGATCCTGAAAGATATTATTCAATAGTTTACTTTTCGTCCCACACAAACAATATGCAGTACATTTTGTTCAGAGCTAACAAAATAATATCCGAATTGGAGTAGCAGGTTTTCCTGTTACAAGTCAAACATGTTTATGTTAGTTAGTTATGACGTATAATCACATGTTGTTTATGTAAACTGCTCTGTTGTCAACATGACTTGGGGTAACGTTTTAACCACATACATTTGTTCGTACATTGCATATTACATTTTTGCTGTAGAAAATAAAATGTTAGTAAAACAAGTTTATCTAACTCTTCACCCAAATGTGTTGTAGAACAACCTACTGAGAATTTTTTTATAAAATCAAAGGATAGTTGCTGCAGTATAAAACTATATGCAATTTAAGTACCCATACATCTTAGGTTTGCACATTCGTGTTAAAGTCCTAAGAAAGTCGACGACGAAGAAGCTCAAAACGAAACATTTTACATAGTTTCGACATCAGAGACACCTATAAATTGGTGAAGTAGTAGTCTCATTGTCTCATCAGGTGCACAATTGAGTGCACTTCGGATGTGATAGACACAATCTCTAAGCACGGTGGAGCCATCAAATTTTCTACACACACAACCTAGCTATGGTAGGAAGGGATGATTCAATTGAATTTAGAGTTTAGCTAAAGTTCACTTTCCTTTTATTGCGGCGCCTGGCATCTGACATTATCTCAGACTTGATTCCTTGAATTTGGAGTAAATTTTTCGTTTTGAGCTTTCTTCGTCGTCGATTTTCTTTGCGTCTCTGCAGACGAATATGACTCCAGAATCCAGGAGTCAAGTCTGGGACAGTGTCAGATGCCAGACGCTGCAAGAAAAGGAAAGGTAAACTTAAGCTAAACTCAACATTCAATTAGGGTACGTTTGTTTACATTTACATGTACACAAAAAGCCAAAAAAGATTTATATACATTAAGTATTTACATTCTTTTTGGTCAAAATGCAATATGAAATATTGTCAATATACATCTGCAAATATTGATTACTAAGTCTAAAAGACCAACAAAAACTAAATTATCTTTTAAACATGGGCTGTAACATACACATAACGTAATAGTCCATATTTAAGCATTATTTCAAGTCATATAGATGTTCCAATCACTGAAATGATCATGACCGGCTCCCCTCCTGAAGATGGTTTTAATGATTCCAGCGGTGTAAATTAGTTATTCAGATCCCATATATCTTAAACTATGCACACATTTGACCCCCATTAGTAGTTACTAGTGTAGATAGGACATAATCCACAAACAGTTTTGTTACCTAGAGTTATAGTTAAAATATTTATGTACATAAAAATCTTCATATACCTTAGCTGGTACATATTGTTGTAATCCGTAATCCTGATCCTCACAAATGACCTTGTGCCCATGCCAACACCAACGTATATAATGCTCTAAAGTGTCCCAGTCACATTATCTGCAATTTGTTTTACTTCGCATATTTTTGTCAACCATATTAATTGGTATAGTATAAAAAACCAATTTTACTAACAATTGACTTGTTATTTACCAAAAAATTTACCTTTCAGAAATTATTTAGGCCTTTATGTGTAATAGTGTGGCAAATTTACTGCAGGTTAAAATAGGCAAATTTATTTTATAAAATTTATAGTTTCCGTTTCTTTGAGAAGGATGTTAACTTGATCTTTACGTTTATCAAAAGAAAATTGAGTAGCATGAAATAAAACAATCCTGCAAACGTTTATGCTTGCAGCAAACTTGATTTTCTCAGACATTAACAAATGCATCTGTTTGGAACTTATAACTAAGAATATGGTGCTGCTTCTTCTCTGTGAAAGTTTATGTTACAGATGAGAGAAGATATTATGAAACATTAAAGTTTTCTTAGTTTGATATTACTTTGTTAGTAGTAATTTATTTAAGCCATTATTTTAAATTTTCATATAAAAATGTCCATTTTAATTATGCTTTATAACTAACTAGATAAACAGATTGCTAACCGAACAAGATGGTATATTTTCATTTCGAAGTTATAGTTGTTGTTTTATAAAATTATAAAAATAATTTACAGTCTAGCTTAAATACTTCTGTACTCTATAAATAATAAAGAAGACTTTTTACAGTGTTAAGAAGTTAAAGTTAAAAATGTTTTTGACAGAACTGTTATGAGCGGTAACGAGCTTAATGAAGAGCTTGTTGTATAATTAGACAGGTTCACTCTACGACAAGTCTCTGTTGACTTAGCGATGTTGGCTTAAGCTCAGTCTCTTGTAGCAGTTCTTAGCAAATAAGGAAACTGAATAAATTTACGAAAGAAATAAAACCTTTTAATTGGATTAAAACAATTTAAAATAAAATATAATGATCTTACTATGAATGAATGGAAGGTAAAAAAATGTTTTAAAATTTTGAACATCGAAATACCTGTAACTTTGATTTGAATTAAAAAATATTATTTTGAAGCTTAATATCTGTTGTTTAGTCTATTTGGTAAAATGCTTTAAAATTTCAACAAATTTCAAGATTTGGTTTTAAACCTCACATATATAAGATTATATTATAAGTAAAAGTTGTGGAATGTACGTCCCAATAATTTACATATTGGACTTTATTAACATAGCTTTATAAGGCCTGTAGAAACTTTTAATTTCAATTTTAATGGAGAATTAAACAGAAGCTGAAGGCTCAATAATGTTTTGTTTAGTGTAAGAGATGTTTTTCTTCTATCAGAATACAATATACTCAAAATTGGTCAAGGTGATACATTTTCTTCTCGTCTCTATTTATGTAAATTATGTACATAAATATGAACTGTAAGAAAAATTAGTTTAACACATTACGCTTAATTATTGCTTTCTTGAAATAAAATCATATGAAATATATCCGGCAGAATTACAATACCATTGTCCCAAACAGGTTACGTCCGGTCTCTTGTTACCGCGCCTTAGTTGTAGTGTCTCTTGTTAGGGAGGGTCACTCTGTTCACCGTAGCTTGTCGGTAAAACTCTTTGTCAATACAAACATTTTCTGAGACTAGGAATGGAGTTTTTAATAAAGCAATTGAAAAACTTATATAAAATTTACCTTTAAAAATAAAAAATTATAAATTTTCCCTTAATTTTAATTACTAAACGTGCGGAAGCCTGACAAAAAATGTAATTATTTTTGTGGTAGATAAAGGAGATATTCAAAACTTTGAAAATAACTATTTATTTTAAGCTAAACAGTTTTATCGTTTATAATTCTTGTTTGCCACATTGGTAAACTTTAATGAACTTTCTTTTAGAAGATGGCAAGTATTGAAAAGCTTGAAAAATCTCTAGGTTTTCATTGAAAAGTTGTATTACCAAAAACCATCAAAGGCTTTCCAATAAAATAATTCTTCATAACTTCAGGTTTCAAATGTGATAACTAATATTACTTATTGTTATTAAACTACGAAAGCAATGTCGTCTGAAGAGAGCCAATAGGTCCTCTTGAAGCGTTTAAGTTAACATGTCCATTGTTGAGCTAAAGGGTAGGGATAATTCACTGGTCTATAGAGAACAAACCAGCATACAGTAATTTTTTGCAACTACAGAATTATATCGGTAGATCTGCGTGTTGTAGATCGATACGAAAAGTAAGTAGGTACAATCGTACTAATCTATAACTCTGGATTTTTATTTTTATCAATGACATTTAATTTTTAGATTAGTATTTTGGAGCTCATGCTTATCACTATAAAAAGTATAACAAATTTCAATATTTAATAAGTGGTTCAGTCAAAGACTGAAAAAATATGTTCGCAGAACTTAATCAATACGAGAAAATGTACAACCTCTTGTACCAGGATGTTAATCATATGTATTGGTCCTTAATAATTTACGACAATGAGCTGTCAAATCAAGTCGGCGGCGGCCAAAGCCTATGAAATATAGGCGCAACACCTGCGCGTAATTCTAAACATGCGAGTTCTCTCACTCGCCTTTTCTAATTCAGAGGTTTTTGGAATTTTGATATCAACGTGTTATCATATAATTACAGTGAACCAATTTTTCATTTGGCAATCTATAGACATCCTCCTTGGACTAGCAACGGAGACTGAGCTTTAAATATATTGGATCTTTATACTTAGAAATCATAGCGAAGACAGACGAACTGTCAATACGATTTCAATATGGGTAAATCGGATACTTAGTAAATTATGTTGAGCGTGTATTAATTTATAGAATAAGCATTTAGCCAATGAATTACTGCCTTATATTATTTATGGTTGGCTTTTGTGACTACACATAAATGCTCGTGAATAATCATACGAGATCATATATCCTTGGTTTAGCGCCCACCAGGAATGCTTTTCTTGCTTTCATTATTTGAAGAAAAAATAAAAATAAATTTATGCTTGATTTGGAAGATTTTTCTTAGAGGATATTCATCATGACTATTTACGCAATACTCAAAGTAAATCCACGAAATGTATATCTCTTTAGCTATATGCCTGAGTTTTTCTGTTGTTGTTTACATACCAAAATATTTACATAAATAATGTCTAAAATATCTATAATCTTTAACATGTTCTTCATACTTGGGTTTTGGAAATGCTCTATCTTTATTCTGAAAAAGTTATATTTCGGTTGTCAGTAAGTTTTCTAAATATTATCTTCCTATGTTCTAACGCTGTGAAAATTAATTATTTCGTGCCTTTTTTTAATAAAGAAAATTGTTTTAAATAAAATTGGACACGTGTTAAAATTCAATTTAGCTCATCTCAATCTAGTCATTATCCCGTAAACAAAATTAAATATGTACAAATTTTCAAAATAATATATACCAAACTCTGGTGGAAAAAAAGCATCTTAAAAAGTATTTTTAAGCTTGAAATATACACAACCAGTATGTAGTAACTTTAATTGTAGTGTGATTTTTATTACAATTTATTATGGCTAAATTAAAATTGACACAAATCACCACAAAATGTCTAAATTCAGTCAAATGGAAAGGTGCTAGATTATTCATTAGGTATAAAGCAGAGATAATTATTAGCTTTTAAAGTTTCCTTTCTATTCAGTTGTCTCGAATATAATTTTAAGTAATGGACATGGAATGGATACGTAGCAAAACTGTGAATTCTCGTTCTACGATAGAATATATTATGCATTACTGATTCAGCTTAGAGAAGGGCTTTAGTTTATAACATCCCTTCATTCCCCTTATCAAACCATTCCATTATTGAACTGATTTAATTACCTTTTCAATTAGTTTCTTTACAGAAGAAAGTCACCGTTACTCACAAAAGTTAAAATTAAATTTGAAATTAGTTTATATCTGCTAAACTAAAGATGGAATCAGTGCTGAAAATGTAGAGCAGAAAGGTGAGATGACTTTTAATAACATTTTAATGAGATTTATTTTGATACAAGACGTTGATAGTGTGTGCGAGTCGTCATGAAATGAACGTTTCTTACTTTGAAACTGTTTCGTTGTATATTTTAGTAGTCTATTTCGTAAACGAAATTCTACAAAATTATCGTAGTAAGATGTATTACAAAAAGTTTATGTCATGAGTAACTTTATCAATGTTTCTTAACCTCGTTATCAATTTGCAAGATATGTTACTTGAAAAGGCACTAAAACAATATATTTTGAATTTAAACAACTTTAAAAGTGGAAGATTTATGAATTTACAAATAAAAAATAACATCAGTGAAGAATGTAGAATTTGTACGTCGTGTATGCAATATTAGAATAATCTTAATTTAAATTTATATTGTTCATTAAAAAAATCTTGAAATAGTAATCTAGAAAGTGAAGGTACATTTTAACCATATCCTATTCTAGATTTAATGAGAACATTAATGGCTTTCTGAGTTCAATTCCTTCTTCATATATCCCCATGACTAAACAAGCTTCACTAACGCTCAGCTACATCATACAAATAGATGTTTACCATCATGAATATCGATATTTTTTATGCATGAGTAAAGTGGTTTTGTAAAATATATGGCTATAGCTTAAACCGATTTCGAGATATAATATAACCTAATGCGGAGATTTAGTCTTCGGTAACTAGTGACAAGTATTTTTGTATTACCTTTCTGGACGGTTTGTAGGACCTTAATTACGTTATGTAACGTCTTTTTCGATACTCCCCTTGATCGGTTTATATTATTAATAGGAAAATTCAATATTCGTTGTTACTGTAGATGAATCAATGAGTTTCTGAAAACGTACTTAACTAAAGTAACGATACAGAGTTTATTATACAGGATGAAAATTAAGTCTGGGAACCTCCTTTTTTAATTTTTGAACCACAATAGAAGAAAATACCAAAGTTACCACGTGCTTACTGGTGATAGTAAACGCACACAATCTGCCCAATTACCGACCAGATAATCCCTTTGGGTGACGGTCCAAAAGGAAGTCACACAAAATTCTTAAATAGCAGCATAGGTCAAGTTTGGTATCAAATTAAAGGTCAAATTTAAGAATATTTTGTGTAACTCCTTGTGGACCGTCCCCCAAAGGGATTATCTGGTCGGTAATTGGGCAGATGTGTGCGTTAATATCACCAGTAAGCAAGTGTAAACTTTTGGTATATCTTTCTATTGTGGTTCAAAAATTAAAAAAAGAGGTTCCAGACTTAATTGTTACCCTGTAAACCAGAGGGAAAATTAAATATATTTGCCTACACAAACTATTACGCAATTAAGCCCCTATAGTTGTATTGGCCTGTAAATGCAGAAATTCGATTATTTCGAAGAGGGTTTTGGAGTAGGAGGTAAACTCCAATGACCATCAATTGTTTAAGGAAAAATTGGAAATTGCATTAACAAACTGATTTCCTAAGATAACCATGTTAACTTATCGAAAACGCGTTCTAAAAACTAGTAAAAATTAGTAACATATATGATAAGAAACTCTACTTTCACAGTATTGGTATGTTTAAATGTTTGGGAATTTCTTGAATGCCATGTCACCCCGCTTTTGCGAATTTATTTTATACATAATACCAGAATGATCTACGGAATATTGAGTGTTGAAACTAATTATCTCTTATTGGCCAAGATCTTTTAGGTAAACGACAAAAAATTGTATATAAGTTTGGCAGTCAAGTTAAAGATAGCAGAGGGACACTTTTGGCTCACTTGGCAACAATTTTTAACTGGGGAGTCTAACTACGGTTACATGGAGATAAAGTGTATACGCTTGGGTAACATTCATCTTTCTACTCACTCTATCTCTCTTTCCCACTCACAACAGCAGGAGCTGTCAACGTTTTACATGGAACATGTGTGGCAAAATAACGCTATAGAAATATGACGTGTTCAAATAATGCAAATTGTGTTTAAAATACTATCTATAGCTATTTTTATTGTTCCGTCACCCAGATAATCACTATAAATAATAAACTTTATCGGTTAAAATAAAACGGAAATTATTTTTTAAAAACTGTATTATAATATTTTACATAAAAGTTTTTATTATTTTCAGATTGTTAAATAGTATAAAAACGACTCAAAATATATGCATAATGTATATAGTTAACAGGCAAGTAAAACTTTAATTTGAAGTTGAGTACAAGCTTTCAAGTTTACTACATGTCCTACTATGATAAATATACTAATGCCATCCGAATATAGTCAGTTTGGTTATAAATTTATTTATTATTTTAATACAATTTGTCTTTATCTATATAAAAATATACATACAGACAAAATTCCCTATTATAATCAAAGCTGTATTAGTAATATTGAATATTAGTCGTAAAACAATACACAAGAACTTATAATAAAATAAATAAAATTGCCTAGTCCAACCTGCATATTAAAAAGTACTCTAGATAAAAATGCACGCTGCTGTTCGTCTAATCAAAAGAAAGTGAAAAATATTTTCACCTTAAAATTTTTCAATCATAACATGCTTTGTCAGAAGAAATACGCTATAGGTATTTCAATAGTAAGGTACAGAGAAAATTTTATTACTATCTTTCAAATAATACTGCCATAGCAATACATAAATTAAAGGCGCAAATTTACTTTCGTGAGTTGAGTAATATTTTAAGCGCTCTTGCACATGCACTCACAGCTCTAATGGTCGGTCGTTGCCCTGTCAATCATCGACTGTATCTCAACACAGGGATTACGGACCCTTTGCCTACCCAAGTGCACTTGCACATGCACTCACAGCTCTAATGGTCGGGTTGCCCTGTCAATCATCGACTGTATCTCAACAGAGGGATTTACGGACCCTTGCCTACCCAAGTGGACTTGCACATGCACTCACAGCTCTAATGGTCGGGTTGCCCTGTCAATCATCGACTGTATCTCAAAAGAGGGATTACGGACCCTTGCCTATCCAAGCACTCCCGTACATGTACTCACAGCTCTAATAATCGGGTTGGCCCTGTTAAATCATAGCTGTATCTCACACCAGTGGGATTTACGGAATCTTGCCTACTCAAGCACTCCTGTACATGTACTCACAGCTCTAATGATCGGGTTGCCCTGTTAATCATAGACTGTATCTCACCAGTGGGATTACGGAATCTTGCCTACTCAAGCGCTCTTGCACATGCAACTCACAGCTCTAATGGTCGGGTTGCCCTGTCAATCATCGACTGTATCTCAACACAGGGATTACGGACCCTTGCCTACCCAAGTGCACTTGCACATGCACTCACAGCTCTAATGGTCGGGTTGCCCTGTCAATCATCGACTGTATCTCAACAGAGGATTACGGACCCTTGCCTACCCAAGTGGACTTGCACATGCACTCACAGCTCTAATGGTCGGGTTGCCCAGTCAATCATCGACTGTATCTCAAAAGAGGGATTACGGACCCTTGCCTATCCATGCACTCCTGTGCATGTACTCACAGCTCTAATGGTCGGGTTGCCCTGTCAATCATCGACTGTATCTCAAAAGAGGGATTACGGAATCTTGCCTACTCAAGCACTCCTGTACATGTACTCACAGCTCTAATGGTCGGGTTGCCCTGTCAATCATAGACTGTATCTCAAAAGAGGGATTACGGACCCTTGCCTATCCAAGCACTCCTCCTGTGCATGTACTCACAGCTCTAATGATCGGGTTGCCCTGTTAATCATAGACTGTATCTCACCAAGTGGGATTACGGAATCTTGCCCATCCAGGCACTCCTGTACATGTGCTCACAGCTCTAATGTTCGGCATCCTCTGCCAATTTTCTTCATTGATTCACAGCTCTAATAGTCGCTTTAAACCACCTACTGTATTCATAATGAGTAATTTATTTATTGACTCTTATTCTTTCCGTTGTTTCATTAAATTACTATACTAAGTATAATCTTTATAACAAAAGGCAGAAAGTGATTTAAAAAAATACTATTTATTGTAGAATGAGTGGTAATAAAGCCATTAGGGAGACTGGCAGAATTATTTTGTGTTTGTTGTATAAATTACCTCACTGTATGGTTAAATGTAATTGAGAACTTGAAATATTGCATTCAATTTTATTCGTTTATGTTGAATGTATAGTTCGGTGATGGTGTGTATGTCAAACCTATCGAATTTAGCTGAGCGTCAGTTAATCTGTTAATCATGGAGATATCTCGACTTTTGAAAACATTAAATGTTACACTGTTTAAAACCGGCCTGATTATAATTTTTGGGGAATCCGAGTAACAATGTCGGCATTGTAAATATATTTCAGCTAAAACTGTCTTTCTCAGAACAATTCATAAAAGGTAGAACCTTGTTTTATCGTTTCTACAACTCCAAATGAAACGGAGATAAGTTATCACGGGGCGTATAATATTATTAAACCGTATGCATAATTCAAAGTAACAGTTGTCTTCCTCAGATCAAGACTCTAATCCGATCCAAGAAGCTAACAATGGGGAGAGAAGTCATTACTTCTGGAGCTTACTACAGTATAAATATGTATCACTGTCCTTGTAGGCAACAAAAAAACATTAACCCCCAAAGATATTCTACAAAGTATGACACGAATATGCTGCATTTTGTTGTAGATTAACAATAATTATATTATATTGTAAAACAGATTATATATTGCTTTCTAATTAACCTTTAATTACAGAGAAGAAGTCAAATAATTTTGTGAATACATGAGAGTTAATTAATTAGTTCTTCATATTGTACTTATACTACAGCTCTTGAACTACGAATGTAAAAAAAATTGGTAAAGCTTTTATCCCTATAACTCTTCCAGGATAAATAAAGTAAATAAATGTATGAAATAATTGTAGCGTATCCATCGTTGATCGTGGTTAATAACGATGATGGTATTGATAAATAACGTTTATTAAATTAGGAAACTACCATTAACTTGTACTCAGCAGAACTAATTTCTCCAGGGAATGTCCCTTGTTGGTAGTTCGGTGTGACCACACGAGTTTATGCGTGAGTGCGTTACCTTTATTGTTAGGTATTTAGTTGTACGTATATAAGTGAATAAATTTATTTTATGTTAGTAATAACTACCATGTTATTGAGTTACTTAAGATCTATAATTAATCTACATATTTATCACGCATAACTTAGAATAAAAGCATAGAATGTTTGAAATACTTTACTTGTTTATTAAAATAAAGTACTTCACTATGCAATAGAGTAAAGTTTATGTATGTTATGCGGGTTTCTTTAATAAACGAAAAAATAAGTTATCATGTTTTAATAAGGCTGAAAGTTAATGAAGCATATTATGCAAGGTGTGGAAAATTTTTATATCCGTTTGAAAATTAAGTGAAAGCTTACTCATTTTACTCAAATTCTGGAAGGATCTTGAGTGAAGTATGTTACAACATCAGATGATGTAGCGTATGTATACCTTGCCATTAATCCTTGGTAAAAACATTAGGGACCATGTTTTTAATGCTTCATGTGGTTTCTATAATTCAAAAATTACAAAGTGCAAATACATAATTTAAAATAAATATAATAAGAAGAATTAAGAGAAGTAATGTGTACAATGATAAAGAATAATTTGTTTGGGAATTAATTATATAATGTGAAAATGATATTTTCAATAATAAATAAGGACATATTGGTATCCGCAGTGGAATTGGCAAGAGAACGAGCAGCTCACTTTAAACACTGGATATTTATCCCAGCGGGAAATGCAGTGTTTGTTTTCACGATATTCCGACTGTCTCTGTGATAAGTTACCAGATATTTTACCGCCAAAAGCACTCAGTGTCAATTTTTGCCTTTTAACATATTTGTGTAACAGAACTACAGTATTCTTGGTTTAAACGTCAGATGTTAAAATAAATCATTGTCTTAAAAACCATTGCCTGTGAACAGTACAGCTATTTAAATACTTATATTCCACCTACATTACAATATAGTAATATTTTATACTTATGACAGCATATATAATACTTAGTAAGACACGCTTTCAATAAAATTAAGATACACTGTAGACTTTCAAGTCCTTATTACACACATTGTAATACAACGAGTTTTAGACTACAATATCTTCGATTAATGTCGTATTATATATTTTTCTTGAACATAATCCCTTCAATACGCTGTTTATTACCCTATGATTTAGAGCCCAATATTTAAATTACAATTAAAAGACATGACGAATATTGCTCATATAGCAAAGTATACATTCGGGTACGAGTAACAGTATGGCTTAACTTTTAACATAAACTTAATGCAACGATTATAATATAAAAATAGCATGTCCCAAAGGAATAAGGCCGTCTAATTGGTATACGAGTATGTTCTACACATATAATTCTTTTGTAGAATGTTATATATTAAGCAGCAAAGCACCTTGTGAAATTAAATTATATTTTTATCCATATTTTCGCTTGACACCCATTGTTTGTTTTTCACAGTTATATTCAATTTGAAGTCTGTGTGATTAAATAATATACATAAACTATTGATGTAAGTACGATTTGGATAAGTGTTGAAAAATATACTCGTATTAGTCACAACATTTTGAGTAAATAACTTAAAAAATTATGTAAATTACGTTCTTAAATCTAAAATATTCCTCAATAAAATGCTAAATTATTGGAATTTTTTAATTAACAATTTTTTTTTAATGTTTTAACTGGACTAATTGGTTAGGTCTATGAATTTTTTGTCTGTGTGTACCAGACAACGTTATATAAGCTAGTAGATACAAAACTAGGGTTGGAACCGGATATAATAATCTATATTTACACCATTATTAAGATTTTTTATGAATTATGCAAAAAAGACTGCAAAACCTATAAAAACAGTTGGACGTTAAGGGAAATATGATGGACGCTCGGAGGGTTTATAAAGTATAAACATGGGTGGCGTAGACAAGTTATACCAACTTATAAGCTACTATCGCACTTGTACAAAATCCAAAAAGTGAATAATACGCATGATTGCACATACCATTGATTTAGATGTAGTTAAATCATAGTTTTAGTAGGGCCTACAAACGGGATGCGGCTTTAAACCAAGTTGAGAAAAAGAAGGCTATGGGCCTTTTAGAATTTTTGGACCGGCATCAGTAAATATCTTAATTGATGTTGGGCAACCAGTCATCGCACGATGAAAAAGACGAAAGCCAGCTTCTTTAACGAAGATCATACTCCGCCATCCCTAAATGACCAGATGAAGGAACTCCTCCAGCTGTGCGGCAGTAATACTGTGGACCACTTGCGTGAAGTAGACAGTAAGAAGGAAGAATAAGGGCCGTTATGGAAAAAACTCATATTTTTGCCCAAATTTTCAATTTAATCTTAGCCTTTTATCTTACAGAAAATATTTTTTTATATATACTATGCTAGATTGTATCATTTTATGTAGTATAACTTTTAGTTAATAATGTTCCAGTCCTCACAAAAGTTTTTTTTTAATTATTTTATGTTTCCTGTCATAGGAAGTTAATAAATAAGTTTTCTAATACTTCACTTATGGTTTAAAATGGTTTTTATTCCTTTATTTGTGATTTAAAAGTGTACATTTTTCTTGCTTTTAGCACTGAGTTCCAGTGTACATTTAAATGGGCAGCCGCATATAAACATGATAAATGATGTTTTTATATTTAACCCTTCTTTTTAAGGTTAAATAACTATACTTTGTAGATTGTAATTTTTGCTGCCAAAATTCTTAAATTGGGTCTGAAAGGATTAACAGATTTTAAGCAGTAAAATTAGTATTATACAACACACCTATATAGGCTCCAAGGGGCAGATGACGTTTAGCTTTCAAAAGGGGGATCACTGCGAAATGTTCTCCTCTACTGCTCAGATAAATTATAAATATTCGAAAAAAATGAGTTTCCAAACGAAAGTACCTAATTTTGAAAGTCAGCATATAAAAAATGAGAAGTTACAGAACATAAAAGTTATATAAAAATATTCTTGGTGTTGTCACCATTACAATGCTACTGGTAAAAGATTTTGTGACAACAAAATATTTCTTGAATGTTTGCTTTACAAAAAACTATGTGCATATGAATTTTCAGAGAAATAAAAGTATTTATAGTACAAATTAAGATTTTTATGTATATTATTACTATACACCGGTCATATGCGAGTACTAATTACGGTACGCACTATACACATTCAAAACAGCTACAAATGTTTTGTAATAAACTTTAGAAATTCTGAGGAAATCTTAATAAGAGGTTATACTATTTAAACTATTAATTTTACCTTGTTAATATAGTTTTCTACATTTACGACTTTCGCAAAACAAAATTACACACTAAATTCCAAGCCAAATATGTGATAGGTTTGAATAAAAATACGAAATATGCACAACTGTGTTTTAAGACCGAAATTTTGCTTTTAGGATATTTCAATATGAGAATAAAAAGTTACTCTTTCCTCTCTACGTGTTCCAACTTTCCTCCCTTTCGTAACTTATGTTTAACTTCGAACTTTGGGTTCTGGAAAACAAAGTTTGTAAAATATATTAATAATGGAAAGATAACGTTACTATAACATAAATTTGAATTTCTCTCAATTATTTACATATAATTTATATGTAATTAATACATATTATGACCTTTACACACATGTAAGCTAACTCCAAGACGAAAAACAAATTCGGTACAGTATGCAGACCAATTAGTACATCAGCTTCAAACCCACTGAACTAATACATACTTATACATTTGGTATTTCTGTGTGAATGTTTATATTTGATTAGATGATTTAAAAACCTAAAGGTTTTATTTTAAAAAATGGTGATGTGAAATAATACATGACTATAAATATTACGTATATAAGTGAACCACCCAAAAAGGGAATAAAAATATTAGCCAAAATGTTTTTAGTAAGAACTTACAAATTTTAACTATGATACGAATGTAATAAAAGATGTATTCAAATTCAAAAGGAGGTAAAAGTTTTGAAAAACTAGATTTAACTGACTGAGTTAAAATAAAAGAATTAAGGAAATTACATTAATGTTTATAAATAAACTTGTTTTCAAATGTATTTGGAAATTTCCGATATATGTTTGCTTTGCCAAAAGCCTACTAATACTCTATAATAAGTGATGTGATTTAAAACTGAAGTGAGTTGTACACTCCAGTGCAATTATTGTGTAGTGACCACGTCATAATGAGACCATTACGCGTACAAATGAAATTTCACCTCATTACAACAGAAGTGTTACTACTATGTGCAATGATTGTAGAGAGAGAGGCGTCGCTCAATTAAAAGAATACAGCGACATTAGCCTCCAATGCAAGCGGTATGAGGAAGTACACTGGCAGAGCATTTTATATCAGTGAAGAGAAGAGGTTGTTCACCCTTCTAATGGACTATAGTTCAGAGTGCTCTTAAATTTAATATCTAAATAAATGAGTAATGAAATCAATGTATGTAATAAATATCATGGTATATATAACCAAAATCGTAAATTAAATTTTATATTTGTAATTTGAATTAGAATTTTTACAATGTAGGAAAATAATTAAATTTCAATTCAAATATTTTATATCACAGATCTCAGATAAGTTGCATTTGGGTAGGTGTATTTCATAGTGACCCACACTAAAGTTATCCAAAGCATATTCAACTAATTTTTTTACAATTACTTAAAATAAAGCCGACCGATGTAAAAAGCTTAACTAAACTATTACGAAAACAATGAAAGTAATTAGAAATTTACCTAAAATCCTTATTATTACTATAAAATACTGTTTTAAAACTTAAAACTAGAAAAAAAAATATGCAAAAAATTTATAATTAACAATATTTGTAGTCTTCTAAGTTTAAAAGTTGTTACAGTTCGATTTACTCGTATAATATTTATATTAATTTCCCGAATATGATTTAAATCGCATTATAGAATTTCTTTATTATTATATTCTCATTTATTACACTAAAGATTAGTATATATATATATACTATATATTATATATATATATACACACGAGTATATGCATATAGCTTGCTATAATGTTATTTAATAACATTACTGATTTTTACTGAATAAAATAATAAATTTCATAATTTAAAATATTTTACTAGTATATACTATAGCAAGGTTTTGTAAGATAGTAAAGACAGTAACAGTGTTTAACATGGAGGCGACTGGAAATTTTAGATAAGGGAACGAGTAAACCTTTCCAGCGGTTCTGCTTGCCGTTACCTCGACCTGATACCTGCTGGTGACGCTGCTGACGCCACTATTTTTCTCTATACGCTGAAATTCTATAATTTTCACCTTAGTAAGACACATTTATAATATAAACTCTTCCAGCGTCTAAATAAAAAAACTATATTAAAAATGCCTCCTATAATAACTCCAAAAATATTATTTATAAAAGTTAAAGTTCTTTAAATTGGTACAAAAAAAATTGTTTGAAATATTTCGATAAAGGGTCATAAAAATTACAAAATTACACATTGGATCTCATAGCTATCAATGATCGCAATGCTAGCGGTGTCATTCGACACAACACTTCGCTAACCTCTTATAAAATGATTAGTGGTTTTGTACAGCCCTAGCATAAGCCTTCAGAACTAATCTCCCGAACCCCAGCACAAGTCTTTGTCCGTATGAATAGTTTAACTAATACATTAATACTCGGTAGCCTCCGGTAACATAACATTAAAACTGGAATGAGTATTACAACAAATAAGTAGTATAGAACGATGGCCTGAAACTTAGTTAAAGGTTCACTTCAGCTACTGGCCACCACTGTGCGTTAAAGGATTTATCTATAAACATAAATGAGGGGTTACACAACCTAGAGATATGTAATTTATTAATAGTAAGTATATATTATTGCAAAATACAATTAAAATGTATTACACATTATAACCATACACCTTTGTGTCCCTGACTTAAAGGATTTCAGTATAAAATATTTACATAATATATTTTATATCAGGAGCTCATGTGCCTAATACAAATTGATGTATATGATCGGACTTCGAACATCCTATAAGCCTGATAAATTTATATGAATTAAGTTTTACTAATTCTTTTATTTTAACCTGAAAAATTCTATCGCAGCTTGTCACTTAACTTTCATTTTCACTGTATTATTCAGAACGGTTGACAGTGATCCCGCAGTGGCTGGTGTAAATTTAAAATATTAAACTGCTGCTACTAATGTATGCATTACATTTAGCGTCTGAGCAGTTAAAGAATAATTTTACAAAGACTATCTAAATTATTCATATGGTTTCAGCACTGGACTGATGAAGTGTCATAGATTAGGTATAATGTTTACCCATAGTCTGTAAAAATGCGGCTTTAAAAAAGTCATAACTTCTGTCAGTATAAAAATCGTACGTCTTTCTTTGTCGTTATTTTACATCCTTTTCCCAATAAATTTAAAATTGAAAAAAAAAAAATCATTAGACAAAACTAAACATATCTTGACAATGGTATCTTGAAATTCGAAGAGTCTTAAGTGTATTAAACTTTAAACTACTGTATTGGATAATAGTGTGTTTCTTTTAAAGAAAGTAAACAAATAATTCTGGTATTAAAATGTTGTTAAATTAAATACTGGCGCTATGTACTCATCTTTATAAGTACTTTGAACGTAGTAATATATTATGTTTTTTTTTAAATCTTTGTTTGAATTATTCGGCTAATGTTTATAAAACGATTAGACCCAGAGGCTCTGATGGAGATTTAATAATAATATTTAATTATTTTAATTACCGATAAAATAATTGTTTTTCTTAATAATTATACTAAGAACAACCAACGTAAGTCATTTCTTACAATTTACAAAACAAGCAATTTTTTCTCATATACCTTTCTTTATTCAAAACCTTTATTTCTCATATAGTAAATTTGTCACTTTTCCCCACAGTTCTTTGAATATTTCAAACAGTTAAATTTATATCTAAATATAATCTTGACAGAACATCAAAGGCAAAGACAGTCTTTCCTGGAAATAAGCTTTATAAAGCAGCGTATTGGAAATGTGAACGACCTGAATTAACCCTTTCCAGGAATTTTTATCAGGATAATCTTAAACTCTATGTAGAATTATTAACTAATTAATGTTCAATTATAATCGAGTGGCATGAAATAGCGTTTCCTAAAGCCGCGTTTACACCGGAGTTGGAAACCAATGATTGCAGACTTTTATCGGCAAATTTTTAGTCGAACGCCTTAAAACAACCGCAACTCGCATTGCCAACTGTATTTTTTCAGACTGATTTTTTTCGACTTGGCAAACCAAAATTTAGTTTTTCCGACTGAAGTCGGTAAAGATCAAAAGCGGTTGCCAACCTCGGTCGGCAATACGAGTCGCAGTGCCAAATTGAGCGGCGACTTGAGTCTGCAACTAACCCCGCTACCCCTCCCACCTATCGGCTCCACGTGGTCGATAGGTATTTAGCATTTACTCACTTATATGTTATCCTTCAGGAAACATATCAAAGCCTCACAAACATCTGGCAAAAAATCGCAAAGTTATAGCTCACCTTTCACGCACTGGAATCGCTTTTCTATAGTTAGTATCCTTTTTGCTAATCATAAGTCCAATACAAAAAATTAAACATTCAAAATCGTTGCTCGCTATTCTTAAAAAGTCTTTTATACTGCCGTCGCATCTCAATTCTCCCGTCAAAGGATCTGTATAATCTCTATTTAAGTCATTCAGTAGATCGCTGCCATATACCTTGCTCTTGCCTGCAATGAAGGTCGAATCCAGAATCTTCTCCGTCTTCTCAATTTACCTAAAATAAACACGCTGCCGCAACAAGTACAACCTCTTCCGCACTCGACATTTTAGTAAAATTTTTTGGTTGCAAGTTGCAGTAAAAATTAAGCAAACTGTGTTCATGGTTGCAGATACAAATTGCAAACTTCCATCGGCAACTAGCGTCGGCAATCGGAGTTGGCAATTTTTTTGTTGGAAATTCCGGTGTAAACGCGGCTTTAGTCATAATACTTCACAATTAAGAAATCTGAATCTTTTGAAAAAACGCAAGAAGTTATTTTGATATAGTTTTCATTTCAGGTCATTTATAAAACTATTAGAGTACTGATAACATGAGCATCTGTTGAACATTTAAATCTATTTTACTTATTAAAAATCGAACGCAAATTGATTGGTAGGATGAGCGATAAGTGTTTGTACTGTGAGCTTGATTTTTAGATTTAAAGCACTAAAAAATTGCATAGTATCTCTAGGAGTGCTGACAGTGCGTTTAAATTTTCTCCGGATAAAATACTTTAGGAATAGTTTGTGTTTACATATACTTCATCTCACATTTCCAATACAATTATCAGATGCATATTAATGTATTCCAATCTTTCACACCTAGACAAAACCTAATGCAAAATATCTTTTAGTAGTTTTATATAAGTCATATACTTTATTTGCCACAGTTTTTAAACGTATTCAAGAAAAAAAACCATACCATTAAAAAGGTATGTTTCCATATCTTTAATTTCCTTATAATATAATATTAACAACAATTAATTGTGACCTGTCCAATATTTTCAATAATGTACTGATCTTCACTAAAGAAGCACGCAAGCTAATCTCATGTCGTGGTCAAAACGATGATGGTATTTTAAAAATAATAGGCAAATTTAAAATCCAATTCTTCACTATTATACATAGTTAGCATTGTTTTATATCCACATTTAAATCTGATTTAATGAGTCGTTTAAGAAATATTGATATATTAATATATTATCATTATTAATTTAAATCATGTATTTTTACCAGAAACTTCTTTTTCCAGTAATATTGCAATTATCAATATTACAATATTATGAACTTTATCAAGATTTTAGGAAACTATGGTGATATTTCAAAAGTCTAATGACTATCTTAATGATCCAGTGTTCATTAAAGTAATCACTATTCGTCATTGCCCTACAGTAGAAGTGAAACATTCAGAATACAAATGATATACATATTTTGAATTGATTCAATTATATGATTCATAATAAGTTTTCGTAATCAGTTACTGAATTACTGATCGAGTGAATCACTTTAAAATTAAACAGTTTTATTGATTTTGTTGGCTTTATTTTATTTCAGACCATGTAAATACACATATCTCATAATCTTATAACACTAAACAATTTGTAATGAAATGTGTAATAAACAACATGTTTCAGACTTGGTGAGTAAAGTATTTTATCATTTGTTAGGTTACAGCCGTTGAATATTCGATGGATGCATACAATACAATATAATATATTGTACATGAGTAATATTAAATCTGGATGAACTTAAAGTAGTTTATTCTGGACAAGATTGATCACGTGAAATGATTATGATAGATGAAGTAACAGAAGGGTGATAAATGTTTCCGGGTAGGAAAGGATCATAAGTTTGTGTCATTGTACAAAACCATTTGTTCTTACAGTGTACATGATTAATAATTTTATGTTTGCTGGGATTTGGGTAGTAATTATAAAAACAAGTAAATCCAAATTTTATTGATTTCAGAACGTATTCATTCAGAAAGTCGTTTTTGTTCGTTTTATTTAGAATAGTAAATTGATAAGATAAACTTATATTTGTAAAAGAGTAAGTATTCAAAATCTAATATAGTATTTACAGAATGAGCTTAATATTACTTTGTATAAGACAAATTCAAAAATAAATAAAGAAATAAATGTGTTTAACTTGTTGAAAATGAAGTGAGATTAAAAAAAAAGTAAATATACTTTATTTAAGTGAAGACGCAAAAGACAAAACAAAATTGTGAGTAACACATTTTTGTTTTTAGTACAATAACAGTATACATACATAAATTATTACAAGTGGGTTAAATATTTTTAAATTCTTTTACAAGATTTACAATGTTAATGTTTAATGTTACTCTGTAAATACTAGTATAAGTAAAATAATTAGTTTTAAAATAGTTTACGAACTTGTAATATTGTTGTTAAATAACGTAAAGAATAAAAGAAGAGTAAACTTTAAACAATCAGATTTTCTTGCCACGCATTCTGGCACTGCTGTTCCCACAATACTTCACAGAAAGTGGAAAGATCAATAGCACTTCAATAATGGGACGGACTTTCAAAGATACATTTTATGTTTGTTTTAGAAAAACATTTAATTTTTTTAAATCCAGTAACAATTCAACAAAGTTATAAATGTTAACATGAATCTTATAATTAAGTTAAAATAAAAGACTAATACTTGTAATATTTTCCCGAAAGAATATAAGTTTTATTATCAAATATCTTGATCTTTTATATTGTATATAATTCCTTATAACAGTAAATATATTAATTTAATTGTATTTGCTTTATCCCACAATTTAATTTACTTACTACAGTCAAAGTAAATACGTAAAGCATTAACAATAATGTTAAAAAATAATGAAATTTACTTACTACAGTTAAATTAATTACTACAGAATATCAACTACAATGTTTAATAATAGTGTCAATAAATAAATAAATAAAAATAAAATTGAGTTTCACAGAAGCACTCGGATTCCTAGTGAACGAATAAAGCAAATTAGTTTAGTACTAATGTCAAAGAGTAGAATTACTGAGTGTTTTAATTCCAATGTTTACAGTACAATTACTGCCAATGGCCAGGTGTGCAAACATTGTTACTACTGCATTGTATTATTTCAGTATTTGCATTGCAATTAGATTTGAAATGGAAATATACCTATCTCCTTATATCTATGGTATATAAAATGACTTGATTTAATTTTATGATAAATTATATATAAACATGAAAGTATTATGAGTATATTTATGTACATATAGATTCAAATAAACTGTTATTTGTTATTAGAGAAATTTACATTGATAATGCGTGAAATAATTTATCGAATATTTATTTGCTGTCCTTGTAGTGCACCTGAAAATTTAAATTACAAAGTATACATTACAACATATTTAAAAGCCAAAAAGTATTATTATAAATAGCAATAAAAATCACTATAGTTATCAAGGGCGTGTCTACGTACATCATTTAAACTTATACTTGATTTACATGCATTATTAGGACTATACAAATTCCAAGTTACTACGTTCAAAAGTGTGATAGGTATTAAAAGGTTCATTGTTTGGTATTGAAATGTATTGTTTCCACTTATAATAATAAACCCTCTCAACGCCATCCAATTTTCAATAATTACTTGCCATACTAACTAATCGTCAACGTGTGAGGGATTCAGTATATTATGAAGATATGCTTTGTCTAAGTTAAGTACAAAGATGGCTGTATTACTTTAACCACCTAATTGAGATATAAAACTTTTAATCTTGTTACTGTATATGAAAACCATTTGATACCGTAATGTATTATATTTGCTACAACGGAATGGACTGTAACGAGTCAGAGGAAAAGTTATATCGGTAGCATTGGTGAGTATTATGTAAAATTAAAGGTTTTTATCAGTAGAACCTAATGTCACAAACCTAACCTCAAATGGTTGACTCTTATTGAAATAGTGGCTTATTTAATTTTCAAATCGTTGGTTGAACCAGCTATTGTATTATATCTGAAGATCAAGAAAACCAGTGGCTAAACAAATTTTTAAACACAAAATTAGGAGTTTTATTAGTAAATTACAGTTTACGTATTTACGACACTGCGTTACACTTACATGCGCGCACGCACGCACACCGGAATATTTAAAACGTGTAACAGGATGGAATAGTTAAAGAGACTAAAATGTGTAAAACCCAATAAAAACTTATGTACAGATTCACTGACCTTATGAAGCTCTACATTTCTTTCTGTTTCAATTGAAAATTTTCAGACTAAATAAATGTTTAAAGTATCTGCTTAAAGTATAATAAATGTTCAAACAATAAAATATATAACATTTGAACTACCAATCACATGTATTACAACTGGTATTACTCGTTCAATTGCATGAACCAAAAACAATCTCCAAAGAACTGTAAGGGGAAAGGCATTCTGGCTATATAAATCTGTACAATCAATGATTTACAATGAATGCTAACAAACGCTATTGTTTTACATTTTTGTTACAGTACAATAAGCAGCATATTGTCAGCGACCCATTGTTTGAGCTGCACTAAATGGTTCATTTCCCGCATGTCGAGTGTAATGTTTGTTATTAATGTGCAATGTGCTGTTTTTAGGAAAGAAAGTTCTCCTTTGTGACGAGGAGCTATGACCGTTAAAATTGACAAAAGACAGTCAACCAACAAATATAATAATAAATATAAGACATCACCTACAACGAGCCCTGAAGGGCCACTTAATTTGAAATCTGAAAGAGAAAGCAAACTGTTGCAAATCGTTAAAATTAACTTTACTTTCACTGCAACTGAGTGTGACATGGATGGTTATATTACCGGGGGCTGACTTTGACATTAGCTAGTTTTTAGTTTGTGCTTACTGAGTAATAATCAGAATATTTTAGATATTTTCATTATTGATGTGAGTTCCATTGTAATGATACAAACATAAGCAGATTGCTAGTGTACCAGGAGAGCTTGTTTCAAGAATAGAATTCGTAATACTTATTAGTTACCGTAGGATCTGCATTGGCTTTAAAGCCTCCAGGTCTCTAATTCCTCATCAGTTATGCCACGCTCTTTCAACAACCTAGAGGATGCGTTCTCTTTCTTTACTTTTCGTTATTTTTAGTTCTAAGATATGTGGATAAGCACAGCACTCAGCCGCGTATGCTATTCACGATTCCAATAACGATGTGTAGGTTTACTTGTTTCCAGCCAGTGAAAATTCACTCATGATTTAAGTGATAGATCTGGACTTCAGAATTGGGTGCATTTTGTATAGTAGGAAAAGACAGTAATAGCACACTACCAGGAAGTATAGCTAAATTCCAAAAAGAACTATACGTCATGAAAATACTAATTTAGTTAGTTTAGTCACATAATGTAAGAAAAATTTAACAATTACAAAGTTTATTGTGAAATGATATTGTTAAAACATGCAACGCTGTAATATTACACACTACGTAACACGTGACAGGCTTCGCTAATAGAATCTATAGTTCTTTTCATTCAAGAGATGTCTTGTGGACCGACAGACAGACAGGCAATCGGACAGAAAGGATTTTGTTTACATCCACTCAGTTGACTGATAGACGGAAGAATTTGCTACTCTACTGAGTAATTCAATGACATCAAGTGAAATCACATTGGTTCACACGCACCTCCATTCAACCAACTCCTGTGTACTAAGAAATCAACTTTATGCAATATTTGAAATCTGCAGATGAATTATTTCATGAGATATCCTACGGTCAGCTAGGCTATGTCAAGACTTGGCCACGTTCCAATCATTAAACAGGTAACAATGAAATTGCATGTAAAGTTCCAATTCCATAGCTTAATTTGTTCTTAACAAATCTTTAAAATAAAAGATTCATAGGATAGATTGAGGCAGGCAGATAGAAGAGGAACTTTGCTACACCCTTCGTCATGTGTAAAACAAATGTATAGAATTTAAAGTTTATAACTCAAGTCATGCATGAGAAACCTCCCTTTTGCTAATAC
Source organism: Homalodisca vitripennis (assembly GCF_021130785.1). Classification (NCBI taxonomy): domain Eukaryota; kingdom Metazoa; phylum Arthropoda; class Insecta; order Hemiptera; family Cicadellidae; genus Homalodisca; species Homalodisca vitripennis. The sequence goes on from NC_060211.1 coordinate 22,050,470, forward strand.
TCAGCCAAATCCCATGGAGGATATTCACCGACAAGCAACTTTATCATGTTAATACCCAAAGGAAATAAAACAACAGAATATCCAAGAATCGTTTAGAATAGAATGTAAAAATCGTTTTATTAACCTATCCAACAAATATTACATGTTAAAATATCATTTGTTTCAGCTCAGTCTATATAAAATTTGTTCATTATTATGATAGTTATTTGTAACAGTAATGTAAAAATGCTCGTTAACGGGCAGTAAAATCCCATGTAGTAAAATGCACTATCATCGAACTCGATTTTCCTTGTATAGAAATGAAGATTCTTGAACCATTTAAAATGTAAATTTCTGACTATTTTTACACATCACGAGAACAAAGAGAAAATGACATTGGCATGAAACTTGTCCAGCATCTTCAGTCCTAGGCTTCACTCATGTTCGGCCAGTGGTAGAATTGAAATATAAAATAACCTGACATTACACTTAGAGTTAAATATATGAGATATAATTTAACATTTACCAATTCAACAGTTTTTTTGTTAGTCATACCGAACGTGTTCTTCATATCGTTTATGTATATTATAAAATGCACAATACAACTAATAAACTCATCTATGGTACAAAAATATGATCAGTTCAATAATCAGATATTAATTATCACAAATATCTAAAAAAAAACCCATGAGATCTGTAACCAATGTATTATAAAGCTTGTGTTATATTTATATCAATATTATTTTAAATATAGGCTTTCGGCCTGGTAGTTTTCTAGAGAAACATTGCCAATAGCTGGTTTTGTATCCGACATTGTTTATTGTTATGTGCTGCCGATATTGTTATAGTCTCTATTGTTATGGCAATATAACTTGAAAGTGATTGTCTTCCTGTGTCCTTTTATCTCTTGGGTAATATGTTACTCTTTATTTACAGGGCTTTTAAGATACACAAGTAACTAAAAACCAAACAACGACTTTCGTTTTGGATTTTTTTAACATAGATAAAAATAATAGTTAAATTTCTTTTAGATTGTAAGTTACGTGCCATACCTATTTCAATAGGAATTATGCGTAACGTTTTTTTATAGAAATGAAATACGTATACCCCCTTTAAAAATGACTTTTCACTCTATTATTTTTTCCTTTTAATCCACGAATAAAATGTCCAGATCTTAAATTCTCGTATAAATGTTCTTAGATTGTTTGCAAACTAATTAGTTTTGCACTTGTCATAATACTATTTTAGTTACCCATATGCCAAATATTAACATATTCGCTAACGCCGTTAAATCCCTTAGAGTTACATCCACTATCATCAAACTCAGTGTTGTGTAAATACAAATGAAACTTTACGCAAAATTTAAAGTTTTTAGGTTAGTTACTTTTTGTGATATCGCGTGGAAAGCCAAAATTAAATTTCATTTTCAAACCCCTTCAGTGATATGCTTTACTAAAACATAGCCAATTAATTTGTAATACTATGCAAATCATACTTAAAATCTAACTAATATAGTCGCTGTAATCCATATGTATATTGATAATACAACGACACGTAAGAAAGTTTTATAACGTACCAACAAGGAAACATGTTACATATTCAATATAGCAACATCCCTTGTTATAAAGTTGATATTACTCGAACAAAGTCCAAATTGCCTTTAGGTCCTCGGCCGGTCCCAAACCGGGGTAGAGCTGTGGGATTACACTCATCCCTTTTGGTTCTATGCATTTGGTCATCATTAAATTGGCCTTCATAGGGTTAAACAATAAGTCTAAAATGTTAATGCTTTTACAGGAACAGGTTTACTTATTATTTATGAAAATAAAATTAAAAATAGTTGTAATATATACGTATGTACACAATGTATACAAAGCATACAGAATATAATGAACTACATCGAGGATAGAAAACGGTTTAAAAATAATAATTGTACTAAAACTTTACCAGCATAAAAGATTTATGTACATCAGCTTCTCATATGTGTTGTTATAAGGAAAGGAATTTTTTTAGGCGGGTGTTGATTATTTCAAATTACATTATTTAGCAGATAGTACGGGTTAAATTTGTATACGTATATATCATTTAGTGAGAATTATTTCTATTAATTCTGCAACAAAAAGTATAAAAATAAAATTTTTCAGGAAGACTTTTTTTGAAAATAGCACAATAAACTACTTATCTCAGGATAAGGCTGAAATGTTTATTATACACATTATAGCCCACCCTTGCTCTGGGCACACATTTTCAGCGTTATCAAATAATGTTTCCACTTTTCAGTGAAACAATGACAGCTTTCGTTAAGTAAATGGATGCGTGTTACGCTTCATAAGCAATTCTTCCTTTGCTTTATTAGATATTTTGAAATTTATAAAACGTCGTAATTGCTTCATATGTATTTAACTTAGAATATTAAACTATGCAAAGCTATACTATACTTTTGAATAAACTTCCAGAATGTTTCATTATTATTCATTTATACGAAGTCTATAATTTCTTTCAGTTATAACGACGGTTTTATAGCAACGACATGGAGTACCGAGATTGCTATTGCATATGTGCGAGATAATTTCTACCCAAGTTTTAAATTTTTAATTTTTTGGGGACAGCTATTGATTTTATACGATTTATAATATATATTTAGATGCATATATAAGCTCTGGGACTTGGAAATATTTCTATATAGTTTCTCTGGCCATGATTCTCAGAGCCCAAAACAACTCTGTATTTTGGAATGCATATATTTATTTGCTATAAACACTTTTTTTATATAAAACTTCAAAGATAATTTACGGAAATCCGACTGAGTCAGATAAAAAATTGATAAAGAGCGTTGGTGAGGTTTAGATAACCTCAAGATATCGTGCTGCAAAACATAAAGGCATAAATTAGATTTTAAGACCCTCAAGTGACAGGCCTCGCTAACGCTCAAAAGTAATTTTGTTGTGAAAACTTACATAAAAGAATCAGACTTAAGAGAAAAGAAAACAGCCATATAAAACTGAAACTTAAATGTAAGAGAACCCAGTGTGCTATGGAACATTCAAAACATGTTATATTAAAAGCGAATAGAATGTAATGCAGGTCAGTGGAAGAAATTTATGAGCGGTAACCTTTGTATCTGAGAGCTCAGGGATGAGTGGTCTGATATTTTACATTCACAACTTGTTACTCCCTGATCAGGTTATTATATTTTTTTATTTGGTAATAGTTTTACCACAAAGTATCTTTATTTACTAAGTTTGCACATATATAGTTTCAATTTGGAAGATCTCCCGGCAGATATGTACATGGATAGCGTGTAGCACAAAAGAATTGAAATTTATTTTGGAACTATTTAACCTCCGCAAAGGTGAGCTATTTCTGTGTTTGAAAAAATAGACTTTAAACAATCACCTACTTTAAAATAAGATGCCATTATTTAGTGGTTTTAAAATATTTTATATAATTGGATGATTTCAAACGGATTATGTAACCAATATTTATACTTAATTAAAAACTAATACATTCTGAACTAAATTACATGTAATATATTTTTATCCATCTTTAAAAGTATAATATTTGTATTTTTAGGTTATATTTTAATGAAATGCTTTTATTTATACTACTTAATTTTTTTAATGAATTCCAAATATGTAAGAAAATCGTGTAATTCAATCTAAAAATAAAAAAGTAGGAGTACGGGAGAGCGCGTGTCACGAAATGGGTTTAGCTGAGATTTACTACATAGTTTCAAATATGTGTACTGCTATGTATTATTCCACGTATTACTCACATATTACTCCGTGTATTACTATCGCACGTGACATATTATTTTACTCAATTATTCTTAAAATATATTTATTTTCCCATTTCTATCATGGCTACCCATAACTCCAATGAAATGTGTTCGCTTATGCTCAGTCAACTTCCATGAAGTTACATGCTTCTTCATAGAACTCTAAGCCTTATTTAAAGATGTCAAGCCTATTGTTCAATTTGTTCTCGAGATATTGTGCGTACAGACACACATATAGAAATAAAACGATTCTTAACTCTCAGAATGATAGGCTTCTAACACTTAGCCATTGCAACTGTTGTATACGTTATCAAGTTTTCAAGCACGAGACTCATTATTAACGTGGCTAACTGACTTTACGCTTGAGGCAGGTCTCACTAAAACTTTGGGATCAGTTGTTTTGGAATCATAAGCGTATTAATAACGTAAAGAAACTTCTATTTTGTATAGTGAGATGAAGTTTTTTTGTTTAAGCATACTAACACACATTACTGTACATTAATAGTATTTCACAGCCAGAACCTTATTCACATGATTTCTAATTTTTTTTTTAACTATGCGACATACTATTTCCAAATAAATCGTAAGACGAGATAGATAGTCATTTTATGTATTTAATTTTATTTAATTTTTAATCATTCCTAAGCACTCATTATCTATCATATTTATTGAGTCACGATGACTCAATTGATAACTAAATAAAACATCAATTATAATGAATATTTGATCCATCTGAAGAATTTCACATACAAGCACTAGCTCGCAAAAATGCAAAATAGAAGCAGCTTGGGACAGGTTATCTCCATTACCTGAAGTGGTACTTTTACTTTATTTCAGAATTGTGTTTGTTTTTTTTTTCTTTAAAAACAAAAGCGCTCAATTGGATGTTATCGCTTATATGTAATCGCTCCTGTGTTACATGTTATTTAAAATGTAATTTATTGATTTTACTGTTAGAGGCGGAACAAATATTAATATATATATAATTTGTATAAAGCTATACCTAAATTTTAAAAGGAATCTTATTACGGAAGTGCTTTTATTTTATAACACACCCATATAGTTTAGTACAGTTATTTTTTAAATATACAGATCTTTAAAACATTTCTCTATAATTTAAGTTTTATCACAATATTTAAAAATGAGTTTAAAATTAACATTAAATCTTAATTGACAGTAGTTTTCAATCTCCTGAATAGCTGAAAATCAATTAAAAATTCTCAGTCCAAATACATGTTTTATATATTGATAACAACTAAAAGGCATAGAAGTTATATGAAAAGAAATAAATTTATATAAATAATTTAGTCACAGCGTTAGCAGTTAACCTCGGATTTGCACGCAATTTAATTATTTTTAGCCAGAGACACCATTAGCAGGTTTTCCGTATGAAATTGAATTAAAAAATTTTCGGAGTTAAGTGGTAGTCGCTGAAAAGATGTTCTAATACTAGTGATCAACATAAAATTTTAGTTTTAAAGATGGGGCCCTGAGTCTGAGAGTGAAACTATTTTATAAACTCTGAAAGTTCTGGAAATTTTCTCTGATAATTCATAATATATTATTGAATAATTCCAACGACTCAAGTTCCAGATTTGAGAAATCGTAATTCTTAGGAGAGACTAAAGTAGACGTACTTAGCGAATCACTTCACATATTTGCAATGTAATGAATAACAAATTTTTATACTTGACTCTCATAGATAAACATTCTGCTAAGAATGTGCAATATTATATAAAGTTAATTGTCATAAACTTTCGAAAAAATATCTTTTGGGCCTACTTTAATTAGCAGCCTACACTCGTCATTCGATTGTTAGAATTGAACAATTCGTTTTAATACTAAACATGGATGTTATATAATAATCGTAAAGCAAAGAATTATAGGACATCAACAAGAAAAAAACCACATAATGACAACAAAAGTATTTAAACAGTAGCAATAAAAATAACAAAACTAATTTAAACCTAGGCCTACATATCAGAGATACTTTAAAATACTTACAGCTTGCCCGGATAGCAGTTAGCAAAGGCCTTTTTTGAAATAGAGGAAAAGGACTCTCTCCAAACAGGCCCACATATCTGCGGTAAGAAAATAAAAAAAATGGTCTTTTAGTCAATCTGTCGGCATTTTACGCCTTAACTTCTATAACCGCTCGCGAAGAACTTTTAATCTCATATTTATTGCCATTTTAGGAATTCTCAAAAAGTGTTTTTTGTTTATTGGTTTCTTTACTTTAAATATTATTCTAATTGATAAAAGTTGAAGTCATATTTGAAGTTAAATAAATTGTAATATAGAATTAATAATTTTATATTAAAAATATAAACAATCGATAAAACAACCAAAGAACAAGTGTAGGGCGCCCTATTTTTACTTTACTTTTGTATAGAGTTGTTAACAAACACATAGCTATAGCAGGGAATATTCTAAATACGTTATTACGGGCAATATTATACACACCATAAAATTGGCGCAGCTAAATGAAAGTAAGAAATGACATGATCGTGTGTATATTAATTACATCTTTTCTAGTAAAAAGTATAGAAATAATACAAAAATCGCGCACACTACCTAATTCATCACAACCTTAATTACTTAACCTTAACCGCCCACGTTAGCAGCTTCGGTGGATACAACGTAATGGAGATATCATACTTTTTCATGTTCTAGAATATTACGCACTTTCAAATTAATTTATTCATGGCTTTAAATTAAACCTTTTACCAATTTGATTTACATTGAATCCTGGGGCAACTTGACAACGCAAGGCGGTACCTACAAAATCCAATGGAAGTGCTAACTTCATATGTTATAAATATTAACATGATTTCTACAGGCCTTTTTCACTATATATAGACATTTTATTTCACAGAGTGTAACTAATTCCTCTATCTATTATCCGTTTGATTTTTTCAGGTTAAAATAAGTAAGAACTTACATATAAAGCATAGCCCTAGCTTGCTTAGTTTACGGTCTGTCTGTTTCTGTATTAAGGAAAAAGAACTATGTATTTGAAATGATTAAGTATATATCAAATTCACACTCTTTAAAATGCATAGTAAAATTATGACCGGTTTTCGTAAAACGTCTTAGATAAATTAAATTAAGGCAAAATTGTAATAGCTGAAGGTTGTAGTAAAACTTTTATAAAAATAGTGCAATATTGGTAAATTTTAGATAAAACATGTGATACCTAAAAACATACATAAACTTTATGTAAAATTTCTTATTTTATTTTATGTAAAAAATCAAATGGTTAAGTTTGATGCATTAATTTATAGGCACTTCTTATTGATATCATGTATTTTGTTTATCTCACTTGTTCTTATTGGGAGGGCCTATGCCCCACTACCCTCATAGACAAGCCAACACTGGATAAACTATAAAACCGCTAGTAAATATTTCAACTAGAGTGTGGTTGATAGGTATTTAAATAGTTATTTCTTACTTTTCTGTGATTTTAAAACATTACGGAATCATAGATTAAAAGATTATAGAATGTTTTGTTGAATAAAAGTGCCTGTTTAGCCAAATCACGAATAAAGTTGACTGGTCTTTAGAAAGAGTAAGTATTCAATAACCCAACAATAACAGAATGATCAGTAAAGTGACAGCTAACTTCATCCCTTTAATCTCTTACTTTGTTTGATGTACCAATTGTTACACACAGGTTAATTACACACAACATGTTATTGCCACTACCACTACAAGGCTAAAAGCTCCATTATGCAGTATTGGTGTGATGTCAATAAGTGACAGTATTAGGACTGGATTCCTCTCACAGTGAAAGGGATTAATTGTGTCACTGCGTCAACTGAGTGTTCATTCCCACTATATACCTTCACCTTAATGTGAGTATTATGACTGAATTCCTCAGTGAACAGGATTAATTTATTTCACTCCTTCTTCTGAGCGTTTATTCCTACAATAATAACTTCACTTCAGTACGCCAACCAATTATTATCTTAATCATATCTTACCTAATGCTCTCTCTTAAGTGTGGATAAAGTACATGACATACACTTAATCTTTGCTAGCTCTGTATGCAACCAGATTGTTAAGGCTATATACTAATTAGTATAGAAAAATGTAAAATAAAATATGGTTTTAATAATAAACATTTATATATAGTGCTTCAAGTTACAATTTACAAGAAATCCGTACGTCACAGTACGCCTGTTATTTTGATATTAAATATATTTTTTCTAGGTGAAAATCTCTTTAGTGAACCTGTGTACGAACCAATCTTTCCTCAAATATTGTGGGTGATGTTACATATTCTGCCGTTTCCAAACCGTTGCTTATGAGTTTAAATATTCCTTCGTGGCCTTAGGGTATCTATTAATATTGGGTTCAGTTCACTGCAAGAATCGATATTTTGATTGAGTTATATAGTTTCGTTTCCTACAAGTATAAAATACGTTTTATACTCTTTTATAAGTTTTATAAATATGAACATAGTATTAAATGTTATAAAAAAATTCATTTTCTAATATACTTTATTTTTTGGCCGAAGCCTTTCAAAACCGAAGGTTCCATTACCGAGCGAGTAAAAAAAAAAAAAAAAAAAAAAAAAAAAAAAAAAAAAAATTGCTTTCGAGAGGCCACGTCCCAAAAAAATTTCTTGCAAAAAGTTCAGTTTTCAATCATTTACTCCAATTTTAAATGTTTTTGCAATTGCTCCAAGAGTCTTACTTTATGTATTATTAATTGTGTGCATTAAAATGTCAGATATTGCTTCAAGGACAGGTTCCTTATACTTAATAGTTTTTATTATAGTATATTTATAAAATAACAGAATGCAAAAGTTTGATAAAAATTTTTACGAAGCAATTATATATATATATATATTATGAATATACAGAGGATACATTTTATTTTGTTAGTTATTGAAGTTGTTATCTTCTAGTAATATTGAATACGGTTATAATAAGATATTTTTCAAGAGAGAATTGGAAATTCAAGATAGTTGTAAAAATAGTGTTAAAATTTACAATTGAAGTAAGTTACTTTTAACTTAGTCCAAAGTTATAGTAAGAGCAGTTATGATCTTTTCCTGTGAGGTTTTCACCGTTATTTACAATTCAAAAATTAATTACCGTCTCTTTGCTTTAAACGTTTATTGCCTTCCTACGTTTTTTAATATATTAAAGTAAAGATCATTATTTTAGAATATTTGTTTGTATTACGCTGAATTAAGTTTTCTGACCATGTACAGACTTTTTATCTTCCAAAATTACTTTGATCATATATTTTATTATATAATCTGTATTTTCTCAAACTATAGTTCTGTGCACTCAATTAGTTTTGTGGACTCACTGATAAGACAATCACTCTTGTGAAACTCAAATTACTCGATTCATGCCATCCAAAATGCCACAGGGCAATCTTGTAGTCAGTGATCGTTCTTGCAAGGAAACGCAAAATACAAAATTCCACCATTTTCCCTGACAAAAGCCTCTAGACCGTTATTGACATAACATGAAAAATGCCTTTATTAAAGAGGTGAGTTTAGTGCTAATACTTTCTCTATATCACTCACGCTCATATCATATACAGCACATACTTGAAATATTCTACCCTTAATTTCTACATACACAGGGTACTGTTTGATAATGGTGTATGTACCTCACGAGATTAGGTTGAGCGCTATCTAAACACAGTTTCCCGTAGAGAAACTAGAGAAAGAATTCAGTTTTCACAGTTTGTTTTCCAAACTTTTCCAAACTCGATCTCTGCATACACATTATTTAGTTTAAACACAGTGTAATAAATGATCGTGAGATTTTGTATAAGACTTTAGCGAATCCTATTATGCAAAGAGTGGTAGGCGTGATACCATATGTTTAGTTCTTTTTGAAGTAAAAGTTTCTAAAAAAAGTATTCCTAAAATAAAACCAATTTTCTCCTGAACTTTAGGATGATGGAATTGAGCTGTCAAGATACTTTATAATTTATAATGTTATCACATACAATAATACATGTGGTTCTTGAAAGTATAAAATAATCTTGTATTGAAGGTAAGGAACTTTTGTTTGTAGCTGTCTTTATTTAAATTCAAAAAGCTAGTTTTAAACGTATATTACACACATTTTAAAACTGAAATTAGTTTAAAATATCTTTCTCAAAAGTTGAAACACAACAATATTAGCCAAATCTCATTAAAAAAAAGATTTCTCCCGGTACAATTGTTATAATTATCCTCGAGAAGGTAGTGCTAAGAACTAGCAGCTTGAAGTCTTAAACTTTTTATAGAATCCAAAACTATCAATTCGATTATCAGTGAATGCCATTTTAATGTTTATTTTAATGATAAAATTTGTAATCAACAATTAAATTTCATTCTTCACATATAGTTTATTGGTTTATGAAGCTCAATTTGCATCAATTTGACAGCCATTAGAATTTACACAACACGTAGATAAGCCTTTCAGCACTAAGCTGCTTGGCTAAATTCCAAATCACTGAATTACACTCAAGAGAACAGAGAAACAGCAGCGTGGCGGTTACCGGTCTGGACAGTTGGAATATCATTGCAGCAGGCTAATACCATTAGTACTGAACTAGTTATGCCATGTTTTTCAACATCTAAAAATAATTTATTTGGCATTAAATTAAAATACTGCTTTCACTTCTATTAATTATATTAGTTCACTTTCTACAGTTAAACAATTTATTGTTTGAAATCTGTAATTTATTAGGCGTCGCCAGAACCGTACATCTGTTGGGCTACTAAATTACATATACAGACTTTTCCGTGAATGGCACAATCTTTGATAAAAAATTTTTTTATGGAAATATAAATATTCTTCCTTATATGGTCATACAACACTTATTTTTCCTTATAGCTGTTTATTTTCATTTTTTACAGCACAATGATAACTCCAGAATTGATTGAGAGTTTGAACGCCAATTTTAACCGTTACTATTGTTTAATTGGCTTTGCTTTAATTCCAATACACCTGGAGGTGTTTTTAAAACGTATAATAGTGTATTACCGTAGGGATTTGTAGATTATTTAACATATTTTTCAAACTATAGTGGATTTGTAAAAAGTATGGCATTGACCTACCTAATAATCTGGAGAAGTTCTTTCGTCTAAGAATATTGCATAATATAGCATACTGTAAAATAAACTATCTGATGCAAAATCGTATTGAAGCTAAGGTTAAGAACATTATTTTTATTACAAACTCCATACACTTTCGATTAACAAACACAATATTTGTAAAAAATAATATTGTAGGACAATGATATTAAAATAAGAAATAAGCTGATTTAAGTATACCCCAATGAAAACGTGTGATAAATTAGGGATATTAACTTATTTTTACATACTAAGATATAAGTTTTCATTAGATTTAAATGCAGATAGTTGTACCATATCTTATGTTTAATAAATACTTCTATTATTTGAAAATCATATTGCTTAGGAAAAAATGCATATAATTACCTAACATAAAGTTCATATCAAAAGTTTTTGTATACAATGTGCCTTAATTTAGTTAGAACTGCTTAGCTGAGGTTTAGTTCACCTAAGCAAGGTATAGTTGCATTGTATTACCTCAAACTATATAACTAAAAGACATTTAAACTTAAATTTATTAATTTATAAAACATGCCTTGCTTTCCTTGCTGTGATATCATGAATGCCATCACCTATATTCATAGTCTTAGTCAGTTGAACCTTTACATATGAAACTCATGACTTTACTAAATCTACTGCATCATCGCAGACCACATCACAATCGTCACGCTTTATACAATTAAAAGTGCTTGTAACACTTACAACAATGTATCACGTCACGTTCTAACGAGGTAAAAAACACATTTTATTCATAGGCAAACACTTAATACCTGTAAGTAGTAATTTTTATGAAACATTATACGGGAGATATAATATCAGATTATCAGAAATACCTTGATACCTCTCATTTATCATGGCAAAATCAGTAGCAAGTTAGTTATCGTTCATTTTTTAAATTTATATCATAGTTAGGGAATTGTTATGTTTTGGTTTGGTTTGATGGAATGCTCAAAATACACATTATTTAATCGGAAATATATCTTTTTTACATAATATCCTGTATGTTATACGAAATATAACAATTTAAATAAGTAACTTTAAATTTCACGAGTAATAACGTACAACTGTTGTACTGACTGTTAGTACTTTGTGATTAAACAACAAGTTTCGCTCACTTTTTATAACTTACTTAGAAAAGAAGTATAAGGTTAGAGAATATATACTTTTTTATGAATATGCACTAAACTGTACGGAAGAGCTACAAAATATGTTTAAAATGGTATTGGTTTGTACTCACCAGGAGTTCACAATATTGTACAGGTATGTTCTAGGCTTTGGGGACTTAATAACATCGGAGTAAAATTTATCCAGAGTAAATCTAATTAGCGTAACAAAGCATTTCATAAGCCTCGGAACGCCATTGAATATGTGCTAACCAATATCTTGAATATCTTGGTGTAATATTAACCCACCGTTTCAATCTGTCCTGTACATAATATTGTAGAAAAACATTCTGCAACTAATTTGCATATGGTAGTTCCCAAAAACTGTAATTCAAAATGGAGCGATTAATATCTTAAGAATAACGTAGCCACTTTGTAATCCTCAATAACATGTAATACGAAAACAAACGTAAACTACATTACTAAATTTACACTTGGTGAAAAAATAAGAAATTGCTTTTCAATTAAAAGGCATACAATTATAATTTGGTTAAAATTGGAATTTTAAGAACCACAAACTTTGATGGATACCTGTGTATATTGTATACCCTTTGCCTCTTTTCGTAATACCTGAGATTCTAGCAAATAATAACATATAATAAGTTTCATAATTGCAAGTTTTTTTGGCCTCATGAAATGCGTAATAAGTTTAGCCAATGAAAGTTTTTATCCTGAGATTATTTGTCCTCAAAATTACTGCAACTGTAACATGTTTCCATCCTGATAGCTGAATTATAACAATGAGTGATGTTTAACGAAATTGGAATTTTGTATAAGTTTCCAAAGCAGTTTGACAGTAGGCTATACTAATTTTGCAGTTTTCTGTGTAGGCCTTGATTTTTGGCCGTCTTCACTATATGAGCACTTATCAGCATACATAATAAAAAAATCAACCGACTAACTGATAACACAAAGACGTGACAGTTTTATCAGACCATATTATGTCCATCACTTAAACATTTTGAGTTCTCATCCATCACTTGATACTCGATTAAATATTACACATGTATTACGTTCATAATGATTTGGAATTAATTATTTCTAAAGTAAGGAGTATCGAAATAAGAAGGAAGGAGGGAACCTATAAAATTAAAAGAAATATTTATAAATCACAATAGAGAACATAAAAAAGCATCTAAAATATTATGATAAATCTAACAAAACATTTCAGCATCAGACTTAGTTAAAGAAAAATTATTGCTTCCCTTCTTATATTTTTACATAAAATTTAGCGCTCTAGCAGATTTTGCCACATTAAACAATATGTCTTTGCCTGATTGCTACTTAGGTATTATACAATATGTAACAAAACGTACGTTATAATGTTTTAAGTAATGCACAGAATTTAATTTTTGCAGGTTTATGTTCTTACTATCTGTATTTTAATACTGTACATATTTTTTGTAGTTAAGTTCAACAATAAACTAAAGTTCATGTTACCATGAATACGTAATACAACACTAGAAGCAGAACTACACCAGTATATCATAAGTCAGATTCTCTTTGTCAATAAAGCTTGGTCAGTGTATGAATAATCAGTGTGGTATATTACACACTGCATTAGTTTATAGTAGCAACCACACAGCTATTTTCTTAAGTTATAAATGAATCTCTGCTAGACATGTGCGATCAGATCGACACAAATACATCTCTACAGTGATGTAATCAAAGTGATCATCGATCCTTAAGGTAAGCCAACTTTATTATATGGTGGATATTAAATTATATCAAGTGCTACTAAAGAAGTTCTTTCAGTAATAGCCAATTTCAATATGGCACATTGTTGTTAATCTAACAGCTGGTTAATACTATCAAATTATATTGAACACAATTAATACGGACAAATTACTTATCATAATTTAAGGCCATAGTTCTCAAGTAAACTCTCGCGGTAATTTTACTAAACATTGGGATTAGTGCGTTGTACATCGTTATATTTTTATATAGCTTTGTGATGATGAACCTTTAGAGATTATTTATAAATTAAATACACACACGTTTACTCTTTACGCAGCGTTAAAGTCCTACTAAATCAACTCAAATCTGGAGATGTTATAATTATATTTTTAGCTGTGGTGTGGACAGGAAAACCATTACGATCGGTATGACAACGGTCATTGAAGCTTAGGATCTAGGATCCCACCCTAAATTTTATAAAAGCAAGTATTGATAGAAAATTCCTTAGTAACACTTTTAATAGTTATTCGACGTCATAAAAATATGAAACATTTGTCTATTTACTTAATATCCCAAATTTTAATATAAATAATGAAATAATAAATATAAATTTTACAAATTTAATTATTATTTAAACATGTTTTAATGGGAATCATTAATTTAAATACTACTAAAATTAAAAAATGGTATAATTATAGATTACATCATTAATTATTAGACCAAGCAAATGCGATATTTAAATAAGATTGATAAAGTATAGCCTACCTCATTTTTTGCTATCTAAATATGGGAATAATTATTTAATGACCACCACAAGTAGCATCCTTTCAGGAGGAAAAGTTTGATTTCAAATCGTGTCCCTTTGGAAGAAGGAGATGTCAGCTCTGAACCAGCCTCTCTAGTCGAAGCAGTCAGAGGGTGGTACAACCCTTATGTCTAGACTGGCAACACCTTTGACATTTATGAACAAACCCAACCAATTCCAAAGTCATCTCCCACAATAGACTAGACCTAACGTATTACCATTGCGCCCCAGAATCTTGACATTTGCGGTTAGTGATGTGCCGCTCCTGGACATCCATAAGGTGCCCATATTTTAAGTGACACATCGGTTTTTTTCTGCATCCACTGTGGGTTAAAGCGGTAGGTATAGACCAGTCAAAATTGAACCTGAGGTACCATGCCATACTAAGAGAGGGTTTTGAATGCGTTCTAAACCCGGTATATTTAACATGAGACAACTAAATAGCAGCGGTGTGTATATAAACATACTTGTTGCGTGTTATTTCCTAAAATAGGCGTTTACATGTGGGACCAAAAAGTGAAGTATTTTAATATTTTTTCAATTGTTAGTTTAGCTATACAATAGTTTTAAATATAATGTTATTTTGGTCCCTAGTCGTAATATGGGTTAAATAGAAATGCCATTTATATTTAAGAAAAATACAGGTTATCTTTTATATACAATTACAGTTAATTAAATCTATTTGTCCCCTATAGAAAACAAAGAAGATAAACAATTTAATATAAGACTGTATTGCATACTAGACTGCATGAACGTGAACAGAGTCAAAATCAGTGGGAGGGCGATCAATCTATGATTATTTATGTTCTAACATTTATCAATAAAAAATTGTATAACACCAAAATTAAGAAAAATATATATATAATTTTAGAATTATTCCATTGATTGCTGTTTATATTACAGATATTTGATTGTAAAAATGTAGGCTTTTTTAATGACTATATCTTTCTTTTTTCGTTGACTAATATTATTCTTGTTTTTGAAAAAAAAAAAAAAATTCGTTTCAATCCAATAACGTTATACTTTTGGGGCACGTTTACTCTTTGAAAGAATTTGAAATATCATTCAACAGCCGAGGGTAGTGTAAAGCACTTAAAGTGAAAACTTCTTTACTTCTTTCCTCATCATTTCTGCATCTGCTTAAATTTTTTTCTTAGTTCATCTCAAATTCTTACCTTCCATCAGCTCCCTTCTCTCTTCACGTTTAGACACTGTAAATAAAACTGTCGTATCTTAATATTTAAGACGCCAACTTAAAACAATCTTCGTTTTTATTGAATAAGACTGTATATTTATAGTTTTATTCAATAAACTAACCGAATAATAAAACCGAACCAGGTTATTTTCTATTTAAATATGCAAAATATATGTTTCGTTGGGTATCCATTGTAATTTACTCCATCGCCATACATTATGAAAATTTATACAGTCAAATCAGGATAAACGAAACTGGACTGTATGTGGAACCTAATTGGCAAAGGTTGAAGAGTGTAACGCATATTAAAATTCCTAGAAGGTTTCTCTTTTGGCTGGTTTTATAATTACTTGTAGGTTGTCTAAAATAGGTCCAGTAATAATGATGATGCATTGTCACCTACACCTGGATAATAACCCTATGGATGTCCAAGAATGGCTCATTACTTACTGCAAACTTTTAAGATGTTTGGTGCAAGGATATATCCCGCTTTGCTTGGAGAGATTACTACAGGACTGGCCTTCCCTTCTTCAAGATGTTATGACTGAGAGTAGCCTTTAATCCTCCTTAAAGTATCTCGGCAGAAAGTGTCCACTACCTTACTACACAAATTCTGAATATCTTGTCACTTCGATAGCAAGCGTAAATGTCCTTTTAGGACCAAGTACATTAAGAGGTCTTCTTACAAAATGATAGAATTTATCAGTTTAGGAAAAAAAAAGGTTGAACGAGTGGTAATTTCTTGATATACGTCTCCTACATTCATGGTTTTATAGTAAAACAGTAAGTAAACATTTTTACTATTCATATCTAGATTTATGTCAACAATTAAATTAGCTATTTGCCATGGAAACAGTCCTTTGATATTTAAAACTATTCAATAATAAATTTAACGCAATACAGTGGTTCCCCAATTGTATTATATTGAAGAGAAGACGCCGCTTTCCGTTACTACAAGCTGTACACCCAGGCTGTACTTCACACAATAACCTGACATCAGACCTGAGTGACAGGCTGTGTCGATTTGGCTGGGACATTCTTCAACAGAAAAGTTTTTAACAGTATATACAGGTATATAACTAATTTGTTAGTAGTATGTAATGTACATTAGTATGTACATAGTATGCCATTTTTAGATTGTAAGCTGTACTGTGTGTAACTTGGGAAAATCTATTTATAGTATTTAATTAGTTGGACTATAAATACTAATACCATACGATTAATCCAAAACGTTATTGCAATAAAATGAAGATCTGATACGTATTATTATCTCAAACATTCATATTTACTGGTGGTTGATTGATTTGCGTCATTCTTTTTTACCTGCATCCTCTGGTCCATTTTAATAACTATTGCTTGTTTTATTAGGTAGTACTTTATAGATAGTGTGCTTTGAGTTGAAACAACTTGTTAGTTGTGATTACTGACAAATCGTTGTGACAGTGCTCTGGTATTATTTGTTAATTTTTACCTGGATTTTAGTTATGTGCAGGGATGGTAATTACCCACCTAAGAAATATATCAGAATGCCGAATATCGTCCGAACATTTCTATTACCTTTATTAATGATTTCACTAATGACCGAGTAATGTGCGAAAAATCATATATCTTCACAATCCATCTACTGCAAAAAATTTCACTTTAAATAAAGAATTTACAATATCTGTAGAACCTTCACTGACATGCTATCACTATTGTTCTCCAGTAGTATTCACTTCAACAATGTAACTTACACGTTCAAACCTCAAGTGTATGGATTGTCCGATCTGCATTCTCTAGGTCCATTAATTTTCACGATTTAGAACACCTACGGACTCTAGCAAATTTTCTGTTTTTGCTACTGTCTCTAATCTTTTGACTTTTTAGTTAGTTTTCTTAAGGATCGTTTACTGTCAGGATCTGTAATCAGGGGCTCAGGTAGGTATTTTTCTAATAGGGGCAAGATCTAAAATTACCGAGCTTTCTCACTAATCAGCTCCGTCAATTTATAAATAAACTTTTGTGCTGCTTTTAAATATTCCTAAGGTAATTAATAGTTATATATTCATAGTATTTTTTGCCAATTAAAGAACTGAAGTTCTGATCCTGTTTATTAGTAAGATGAAGAAAAACTACCAAAACAATTAAATATATATGTTTAATATCCGTTTAAGCGACGTATTATTTTTATTACTGAAAAATGTCAATGTTGCCGTGATTACATATTAGAAAAATTATATTACTTACTACTAGATATTTTTCAAATGTTCAAAATGGCACAACCAATAGAACTAATATTTGAATTTATTTCAATTAAAGGCGATAGAGATGTTTTTATAAACGAAAAAACACAAAAATTTTAATAAAAATTCTGCACGAGATAAAAATAAATTAATAAATATTATTTTTGGAATGTAATGAAATATAACTTTTTAAGATAATTTGCTGCAAATATATTGAATACGTAAAATACGATTTTTATGATGGTTGATGTTAAATTATTATGATACTTAAATTATGTAATTATTTTAGACTTTTACTACGAAAACATTGACTACATAAAATGATGTTTTTATGCTCTTTAGTATTCAATTGATACGCTACTTAAATTGTTAATATTATTCATAGTGCGTCTTAAAATTTATTTTATTAATTTCTGCTTACTCTCCACCAAAGCGACAAAAACTGGAAAAGTAAGGTATATTTGGAGTTATGTTGTGATGCTAGTGTATCTTTCGTCTAAGTTTTGCTCATAAATAATAAATTTAAAAATTCGATTGAGGGGTAGCATTTCTTAAAGTATTATTCATTTTCAAGGTGATCCCATTTAAAACCTTCCAGTTCCTCTTTGCTTAAACGTTCCTGATAACTGTAATTCAATGTGTCTCTCCCTGATTTTTAAGCACTTGAATTTAATTTAATTTAGTAGCGTAGCCAAAGAAAACGTTGAACGGAGAGCGTTTACGGCCAAAAGTATCAAAAGGAAGGTGGATCTCCGTTAGGCTGGAGCAAACAGCCGCACACTAAAGGGGCAAACAGTCCAGTAGTATATACCGCTAGTCATCATTGAATTAATTTTGTCAGTATCCTTCACGGTGTGTAATAACTTGTGAAAAAATACATATTTTGTAATGAGAGTTTCAAAAACTTACTAGTTGTCTGTTAAATCTTCATTGTAAATGAACATGAAGAATGTAATGTTACTGCAGTTTGTGTAAAAGTTGAGTATGTTTCATTTTGGTTGAAATGAACTTTTCCAGTGATGTTCTATAGCGCTAGCTTTGCTTTTATTATTACTAAAATCTTTGCCGACCATATACCCATTTCCTCGATAACTTCTTCTGGCATTTTGGCAAAAAACACGTGATGCAAAATAATACAAAATAAATACGCGATATAAGGGACTAAAGTGAGGGTGCAGGGGCAGCCTACATTGAACATTAAGGCGTGTGCGACCCCTTCTCGCCTTGAGTGGAGATGCTGGTACAAAGCTGGTCTCCCCTTATGTCGTGATATTACTGGGCTATAGGGCACGCTTCTCATGGTTGTAGACAGGAGGCGGGCTCTATTCTCACTCTGAAACAAGCGAAAAAGTTCCTTTCTAGAGTAAGTGGATTTAGAGTTTTCTCAACTTCTTTCACTAAAATAACAAAAAATAGCAAACAAATACATGTTTTGTCAAATTTTTAATATTTTAGACATATTTATAGTTGAATCAAACATTCCCAGAATTTAAAAAAATTAAGTATAAAATATTTCAAATATCTTATATTTGCACTATAAAAGTATATGTTTTTTATTATTTTTTTAAACCAAGAACATTATGATACATTAAAATTGCAATTAATAGGAACAACGTGTTCCTAAGAATATGAAGACAGAAGACACAACAAAGACACCCCCCACCCCCCCCCCCCCCCACCCCCCCCCCCCCCCCCCCCCCCCCCCCCCCACCCCACCCCCCCCCCACCCCCCCCCCCCCCCCCCCCCCCCACCCCCTTTTGTGGTCGCTTCCACATTAAAGGCAGATAATGGGTTTACATTATATTTCATATACAAGTATAGTTTGCTTGTAGAGGTAGTGTGAAGGAATAAACACTTTTGGTAGAGGAAACGTTCGTGAAATAATAACTTGGTTACAGACCAAATTGTTTTTTTCCATCAATCAAAATTCGCCCATGTTGGTTTCTGACGTTTACAACATTAATCAAGGTTTCTGATAAACCTGAGAGCCACTGTTCTCAGCAGGGTGTCGTACAATTAACGTGATGAGTGTCTTCATATCTGAAGCGGTGCTGAGGTGTAACTCACTTATCATGTAATGGGCTATATATTGTTTTATATTTGGGGAGAACGTTTGACACGTAATGATACGAGCCGTACGAGCAGATTACGTGCAGTCTGTGTGGCGTCTTACATCGCGTCTGTTATACAGGGTGTTTGAAAAGTATGGGTACGGCTTAATATTTTAAAAAAACCATAGGAGATAACGTCTATAAACTTTGCACAGTGTCATGTGACTATGTAAATTATTTTTTTCCTTGCTATTACCATGACATACCAACCATGGGGGGACGGCCCACAGAGGAAAACATGGAAATCTTAAATTTGAAGCATGGGTTGAGTGATACATCATGTGAAAGAGCTCACTTAGTAGAGTTGAATATCCGCAAACCGCATCTCAAAAGGTTTATCCAATCAGGAATGGCGGGTTGTTTTTTAGGTACACGTTGATGAAGTTACATTATGCGCTGCCATTTCTGACTGGATCGTCGTTTTCTGATGCGGTAGGCGGCGTTTCACTCTACTACCCAATGTGTTTTCACTGACTTTTATTAATTAGCAAATTATGTCATAAATTTAGAATACAATAAATAAAATACACAAATAAATACCAATGTTTCTTTGTGTTTTACGATTCATTGTGTAAAACACTTTTCGCTATTTGTATTATTATTAGGATAAAGGAAATACTGAGATCCAATTTTAAATTGAATATTTTACTGAGCATATAATATTAAGCAGTACTTATAAGAAAATAAGAAGTTATAGAAAAATGTGTGTAACAAGATACAGTAATTTAATATCTCAGCAATATCTACAATAACAATGTTTGGAGAAGTTTTAAATTCTTATATAAATCTTAGAGAACACTAAAACTATTATGATTACTTATTTAATACGTAACACTCTCGGAAACATTGAACTGGTTACTAAAACTCGGCCTAATAGATTTTAGCATCCTTTTCGTGTGTCTGTGAGAGATCATATTAAAGGTTTTTAAAGTAAATATTTGATAATAAGTAGCTTCATTAACATACAAAAAAATTAAATTGAATAACGCTTCTTTAATGTTGAAAATGTATACAAATATTTTTTGTATATTTATTAATAAATACTCATACATTTAGACTGTAAGGTTTTTATAAGTGAGATGCGTACACACTGTGAATAGAAAGATAGTATAGTTTGCAGCACACTAAATTTATCTTCCAGAACAAAATAAAACACGTTGTTGTGGAGTAAAAGCATTACAATGTAGTGAAAACTCAAACCGACTGTTACCAGGATAAGCTCCCCCGTCAGACTGCAACAAACGTGTTTGTCAAAATGTTACTAATTGAGCAGTTCCTGTCTAACTTTCCATTGAGTGACAACAACCAGAATTGGACAGGAAAAATTCCATTAAATTATAAATATACTTTTAAAAAAAAGACTGAGGGTTTCATTTTGATTTTTCAGTACAGCTTTTGTGTGGGACAACCAAATGATCAGGGAATGTCCTTCTGTTCTGGTCTCCATATGATTTTATGCATGAGTTTATTCTAAAATGAATATTATTGCTTGTTGAAAGTAATGCCTAATGCTTGTACTGAATTGGAAAGTGTTAGTTAGATTCTTCAGGCTAAACATTTATTTTGAGAAGAATTGGAGCCTTAGAGCAACACTAGTTACACATGATTCAAAATGTGATATAACCAATAACACGTGGTTTTGAAGTAATACAATGCAAAACGATGAACTATTTGAACATTTGTATTTAATTACAAAGGAAATCAAACTATTATTTTGTTGCACAATTATATTAATAACAGTTAATTTAGAAAATTTATTTGTACTGCAAAAATAAAGTATATAAATATTTACATGTTGAATATCTGTGTCACATATGTTAAATTTTGTATTTCATTTACACAGATCAGGGATTTTTTATTAAATGTTTCAATTTTCTCAAAATTAGGCTATATTTTATTTTGCATTTGAGTTGCATTTGAGTGTTTTGTGGATCTTGAATATAGCTTGTATGAATATAATTCTTCTTCAGAATTTAAGTGTTTCACTTTTTGTTAGAAATAGTTAGAAATCTTCATAACTTAGTAACTAGAGTTTGAATGAATAATATAGAAATTCCTCAAACGTTTGAAGATCTGACATATACACATATTGGATAATTACACATATTTCACGGTCGAACATATGCATTATACACTTTTAAACCAACGGAAGACTGGAATTGGAGATCCGGACACATTTTTAAGTAAAGAATTATTTACGCACAAAAAAGTTGACAGATAAACACAGACGAACGAAATTTCTCTTCTTCTTTCCTTTTCCTTCCTTTATATTTAGCTTTAATCCCTTTTAATTACAACTGGTACTAGGTGGGAAATCCTTTATTCAATATTAATAACCATCTTATATAACACATGGGATTTAATTCTATACATTATAATTACGTTTCGATTTTTTAAAACTTTATTTTTGATTTAAATAAGTTTATATTGGTATACTATAGACAGTGAATGACATGAAGAATCGTGTAGAGCGGCGTAAGTAATTTATTTAAAGTGGCATTCCACAGATATATT
This sequence comes from Homalodisca vitripennis, assembly GCF_021130785.1. Lineage (NCBI taxonomy): Eukaryota > Metazoa > Arthropoda > Insecta > Hemiptera > Cicadellidae > Homalodisca > Homalodisca vitripennis. The sequence continues at coordinate 22,073,005 of NC_060211.1, forward strand.
GTAACATAGGTATGGTGAGAAAGTTGGAGAAAAGATACAAAGCATTCGTTTTGAGCTTTATCGTTGTTGCTGAGTTTTTTTAACTCTTTACACGAAGATGACACCAAATTTTAGATGTCAAGTTTGTATCAGATTCATATTTAAGGCACTGCACTAATAGGAAAGTGAATTGGACCAAACTGAACACTAACAGCAAATTGTAGCATGACATTTATTTTGAATACACCAGTGTAATTTATCTAACAAGAGTTAAGATAGTTAGTTAGTTAGAATTGAACTTCATTGTTGTTATAACTTCAAAAGACATTTAACTAATTACCACGAGTTAGTTCTCAGAAGTCAAACAACAGGAAGTTGTTGTTGTAATATAACTCTTGTAATTATACGTGTAATTGTAGGAAGGCCTGTTGAACCATCCCTCAGGTACAAACATACGGCGTTTCGTCATTGGCTCAAGTTTTCTCATTAGAAATATAATGATATTTGTTGAAGTTTTCAGTATTAAATAGTCGACATGATTTTCTTGTTGCTCTCCACATCTGCTAATTTGGACACTACTCTGTATAATCGTTTTGTGGACTGTTTGAGTTTTGATCTATTTTTAAATATAAAACTGTAGCTCAAGGGTAGATCTTTGATCTAAAATTCTACGAATGAAACGATTTTGTAAAATAAATGTTCGGAATATAACAACGCTTAAAAATGAAAAATAATTGGCATTAATTACTAGTGTGTTTTATGGAACGAATTGAATTGACAAGGTTTGTCAAACTAAGTTTAGAAGTATTACATTTTAAATTCCTTTATACTTACAAATCACAATATTTTTAACATTGTCAAAAATCACAGGTCATGTGAAATACATGAAATAATGATGCTTAACTGAGGTAAGTCAGTAATTAAATGTTCTCCTTCACAATAATTGTTTAATGATACCTGTTCCTGAAGATTAAACAAGCATTTTTTGAGAAGTGTTTGAAAGAAATAAAAGAAATATTATATTGATTATACATTTATTACTGCAGTTTAAATTTTTAAATTTTTATTAATTCCTTATTAATTCTTTAATAAACTGTGTATATTTCATTGCATGCTGCAAATAAAATAAGTGATGGATTGTAACAAAACAAAAATAGCCTATGTCACGAATTATTCCCCACTATTTCTATGATGTTTTAAAATTCATTTCGTGAATTGCCTTAAACAAATAAAATAGTCGTAAAATTGAACAAGAATTTACAGATAACAATCTCTAAAAACGGAGTTACTTCTACTAAACGGAATGTATTGTATTTTAAACAGTTTTTATCTATTTAAATTATGGAAGACTTCTGACATGGGGAAATGTTAACACATTATTTATATTTTTTAGAAACTATTTTCACAACGGCTTTTTTTTTAACAATTAATTACATTTTTAAATATATCTATTATATTAAATATGTCAGTAAATTGCTATACCCAGAATAAAATTATTATCTTAATTGCATGTTATTTATAACAGCAGTTTGATGTGTTAATATAAGCGTTGAAATCGTAAAAAAATAGTCTATTTGACATAGTGAACGTGAATTCTATGGTATCAGTTCATTTTCCTAAGTTTCCGAACTTTACGGATCTTTTATTGATTCTTCTGGAATGCAGCGAAATGCCATTATAAGTGTTGCCGGTCGATATATAGAACGTTATCAAACATTTTACCGTAAATCCGTGGGATTCAGTATTAGGAAATTAAGTAAAATTTCAGTTGTAACTGTACTAGTCTTTATTAAATTGGTACTGATACATCCTAGTTTACAAGAAAATTGCTTTGTGAGAAAGATATCGGCCTGTAGAATAATGTAATATTATCTTGCATAGTAAAAAAAAACAAAAAAAAACTGTTTATACGTCTAGCATCATGAATTATGTCAGAATTATGAAGTTACGCGAAAAATATAGAATAAAAAACACATTATTGCCAAACAAGTGAAAACTCTTATCTTAACCGAAGGACGCAGTGAATTTACATTTAAAAAGTATTTTTTTTGGCGGGTTTACGTGAAATATTATTATCTTGGTATTGTAAATGACGAATTGAATATGTGTAAATGGAAGGGTGACGATGTGTGCGTACTTCATTCTGGAAGGAATACGATGATGGGTGGGGGAGGGGTAATAGAAATCTATTTCGTATTCAACCTCCTTTCCTTTTCACGTTGTACTAGAAGATCCATTAATTTTTGTTATGATGGGGGGGATAGGGTTGCCTTCTTGTATTATATTTGAAAACTACAACTTATTAGACTGTATAAACTATTTTTGTTCACAAAGTAAATAGTAACATAATAATTCATGAAAAAACAGGCATAATGCTCCTATGCATCTGAAAGGTATGTGGAATTTTTACAGATAACAATCTCTAAAAACGGAGTTACTTCAACTAAAAGGAATGTATTGTATTTTAAACAGTTACTTATATATATATTATATTAAATCTAATTTTTTATAAGCCTTGGAAAATTACTAAAATATGTATTTTGATTCTTCACATTTACGTCCTAATGTGAAAAATATAATCATTATTGTTATTTATGGTTGTTTTAAATATTCAATGGTCTGCTTTAACATGTCGTAATTTTAATTTTTCAATAAACACTTCATTTAAAAGGTATATTGATGTTTTGAAATGCTGATATTAAAAATTACACATACGGCACTAGTATTATAATAGGCTACTATTATTTAATTCTGTTTAAACTCCTACTGACCTGCAATCTTTCGTGGCGCTGGCTGGGATTAAATGCAAATTGGTGTATATACATACAATTTAATTCAATAATATTGCTTGTAAAGATAGTGAGAGAAATACAAAACATCTTTAGTCTACTAAAGAAAAAAAGTCTTCTAGGAAATGATTGGTTTGTGAACTTATAACTTGGATTCAGACCAAATGGTTTTCGCATCAATCAAGCTCGCCCATGATGGTTTCTGACGTTTACAACATTAATCAAGGTTTCTGATAAGCCTTTGAAATCCTGAGTGCCACTGTTCTCACCAGTCACGTTCGATTAACGAAGTGAGCGTCTTCATAAATGAGGCGGTGTTGAGGTATATCTCGTAACAGTTTGCACTCAAGGTGTGTATTATCAGGGAGTTTAAAATCCAATAAGCTTAAACCCAAGACAAACTATTAATAATCGAATATTGTTTTGTACTGGGAAAAAACGTTTGAAACATAATAATACGGGCATTACTAGAAGATTACTTGCAATCATGTGGTGCTTTTCTTAAAATCTTACATATACAATCAAGTACGTGATGATCCATCATAATGTATAGTTGTATAACGATTAATTTATTATCGTTTAAATGCCGCTATTATCTGATTGTATATTGAATAGTCAGATCACGTAATGTTCAAAACTAAAAGGTTTTACAGTACTAGCAGTTACTCACGGTTTCGCACGCAATTTCGTAGGCTGTGCACGAGTATGATCATTTTTGAAACGAGTGAATTATATTTCCGACGCCAAATGTTGAGTTTTTCTAGTTGCTACGATCAAGAAAATCTGTCAAACGATTTCTGATAAACCGTTGAAATCCTGAGAGCCACTGTTCTCAGCAGTCACGTTCAATTAACGTGATGAGTGTCTTCATTACTGAAGCGGTGCTGAGGTGTACCTAATATTTAACGGGCTTATTATTGTTTTATATTGGGGAGAACGTTTAACACGTAATAATACCGGCCTTACGAGAAGATCTAAAGCACAATCTGTGTGGTGTCTTACTTCACGTCTGTTATATACTGCTAAGTACGTGATGACACATTTTAATGCATAGTTGCATAAAGATGAATTAATTATCGATTAAATAACTCGATCAGGCGATTATATGTACAGTCAGCTAATGCAATGTTCAAACGAGAAAACGTTATATACTGTTATATGCTGAGATACAAATTTAAACTGATATTTCATTTAGTATATACTATTATTAAATTATGTTGTACTATGATATTTACAAATATAACACTCTCGGAAACATTGTGGTGATTAAAAAACTCGGTATTGTAGTTTAAAATCTTCATTTCTTGTAACGCTCTTGTAATTTAATGTTGAAAAGTATAAAAGTAATGTTCTGTATTTATTATTAAATTCTCATACAAATTGATTATAAGATTCTGATAAATCAACTATGATTAAACAACCTTTATTTCTGGAACACCAGAAATTATCTCGCAGATATGGTTAATAACAGTTTTTTGCAGAGTAAAAGCATTGCAATGTAGTAAAACTCAAACCGACAGTTACCAGGATAAGCTCCCCCGTCAGACTGCACAAATGCGTTTGTAAAATATTACTAATTGAGCAGTTCCTGTCTAACTTTTCATTGAGTGACAAAAACCAGAATTGGACAGGAAACGTTCCCTTCAATTATAAACATATTTTTTAAAAGGACTGAGGATAACTCTTTTCAGTATTGTATTTAAATTGGACTAACCAAATGACCTATAAAATTAATCTTGAGCACGTCCATCGTCATTAACATTTTTTTATCCTCCAAACGACAAGGAAAAGCTACAAATATATTTTCATGCTTTGAATCTAAATTGAATCTCGAGTTTAATCTAAAAACATAATACTAATACTCAAAGGCAACGATTGGCTATTAGTATTATGTTTCTTTACAATCGGCTAAATGCCTTTTTTGTATCATCATCCAGCTAAGGATTCTGATATGAGAATTCTTTAACAATACGGCTTATTCTATCGAATTACACATTGAGAGTAATGTGGTTCGTAGGTCATGAGCATTTCAATCTATCCTTATTTCAATAGTCCTGTCATCGTTAACTTGACTCCAATACATAGTTTTTTATCGTTCGTCCAAGGAGTGTAAATAAAAAAAAAACACTTACTTGTACGAGAGGACCACTGAAGGATTCTTTTCTTAGCAGCAGTAAAGCTATCCGATCACCAATTTCAGAAATTACGTACGAAAATAGAAGATACGTTAACTGCGAGTAAAAGAGCTAACTTCTTGTAACTCATCCTTCCTCATTCAATCCATCCCCCACCACCACCTACGAAGAATCCACGAAGATCTTTAACCCACCAAATAAAACATATTTTATCCTAAACATTTGGTTCCTCCAACCACTGAAATGGCTACGTAAAAATAAAATACTCTTATCTAAGTACTTTGTTACAAACAAAGTTGATTTTTATTAATGACGCCACCAACCAATAAAGCCAATATTCGTTTTTAGCGTAAATCTGCGAGCACAGTATGGTTATGGTTATAGCAACAGAAATCTAGAAGAGAATATTTTATCAGTAGTTGACACATGTGGTTGGACTCCGATGGATTTTGTTTATGTATGTGTTTGACAACGCAATAATGCACGGCCAGTCCCCGACCCTCGCATGGTACACACTATGTCTCGACACTAGGTGAATAAGGTATAATAAGGGTTAAATTCCTTTTACACATCTAATTATAAATTATTACTTTCTCACTAAATTTAACATTTTATTGCGTAAATTTTGCAAGATAAAATTAGGTTCAGATATAAGTTAAGTTGGCAAAGAACATTACTTATTTCAATAACATTTACATTGCCTACGACACAGTAAAATTTCTGTGAGGAAATGGTTATTAACTTAAATTTTAATGTAAAAGAATATACTGATATTGAAGAAATGTTTATAAATAGACATAAGTGACATATGACATAAATAGACATTATGTTTAAACATAATTAATACATTCTATGAGAACAGACTTACTAGAGAGTTGTAAATATCAATATTATAGAAAAGAAATCTGTGTTCTAGACAAAAAAACTTGATATTCTTTTAGATGAATAACATTTACTTTAAAGTTTTCATTTATTTACTGAACAGTTTTTTAGAACCTGTATATGTGGCTACAATATTCACTGTTCCAGCAGATAGTAACAAATAATGACCTTTACATAAAAAAACGCAAAGGTTGTTATTGAAAGGTTTAAACAACACATAGATGAAAATTGAAAGTACTTTAGGGGTTGGTTACACACTAAAACTAGTGTTTGTGTCAGAGTTTTGAGTTTTAACAAGGGTTACTGCACAAACTTAGCCCTGCAGTATCGTAATAACTGCAGGGCTTGCAATACAGACGAAGCTGTACAAGCGAGGAATACAATGTGTAACAATTACAGAGAATAGTAAGTTCTGCAGATTTTGTAAAATATGTTAGGCTTTTACTATGAAATAATTAAGAGAAATGTCTTTATTTGTTATTTATTTGAACATGTATAGGAAATGTTGAAAATAAAGCACAAAACTAATTGTAAAAACAAGGAAGGACTGGACCGCCACAAGTTCGGCTGTCCCTAGCCAAACCCGAAGGGTCCGTGGATCCTGTCCCGATATCAGACAGTCCAGACCCGTGCCATCTTCCCCCTCCACCTACTACACAGTCCGCGCTTCATCATTCGCGCATGCGCATCAGCGACCGTGGTGGGTGACAACGTATCACTCACAACACCAATATCTGTTTTGGTTCCAGTATTTTTACATATTTGCTAGTTACTTTATTGACGTTGCCAATACGTTTTACAAAATATCATACGTTTAATGTTTTTACATAAAATGTGTGCTTCTTCAAAACTGATTTATGAACATATACTATCACAAATAAATAGTGTTTTGCTAAAAGCACATGTAAGTGGCGTGCTAAAGCATTAATTCAAAAGGGACAGCAACAATTCGCAGCAATACTCTAGAATTCGTTAAAATCTGCTCTAGAAATAGCTGTGTAATTAGTAATTTTCGTACAAACTAGATATTAGCAGTAGGGATACTGCCGATGCTATATTTATAAAAAATGTATTACAAAGCCGAGTTACTTCGAAATAGTTATAGTGATAATTTTGACAATATTTAACAACAATGATATTAACAGGTGAGAATCACATTCGAGGTTTAAGTTAGTACTGAAGAATTCTTTGTTAGTAATAGGTAAAAATGTGAGGTTTTATACTATAATGAAAATATTAATGATATTGTTAAAAACCTAATGACTTCGAGTTTGCTAATGAGAATATCATATATAATATTCCTTCAGATGAGGCAAATTTTTCAAAATTGTTGAATGATTTGAAAAATATATTTTTCTAAATGTGTGCAATGATGAGTAAAAAAACACCGTAAATACCATCCTTTATGGAAAACCCAAAACAAAGTTATTACAATTTAGTTATTCTTGAAAAAAAAAAAATTATTTTAAGTAAAAATATTAAATTAACCGACAAAAATACTTTCGGAAATAGCAGTGATATTGTTAAAAACCTAAAGACATTGAGTTTTGCTAATGAGAATATCATATATGATTTTCCTTCAGATAAGGCAAATTTTCAAAATTGTTAAATGATAGTATGAAAGAATATATTTTTATAGATGGGTGCTATGAAGAGCTAAATAATATCGTAAATCATTTTATACAAAGCTTTAATAGAAAAACCACAAAATATATAATAAATAATTGTAAAAGAATTAATTTTAGGAAAAATAAATATTAATTATAAATTAATTAAATTTGAGTTCATCAAAAGAAACCTTCTTCCGTTATTCCACGGGTAGATGAATCAATGATTAACAGGGACTATTGAAAAACTGTTTTTCAAAAAAGTATAATGCGTGCACGCTTAATTTTCATTTGTGGCACCTGCAGTTTGGTATTGTTAAGGGCTTTTGTTACACAAGAGTATCGGTAACAGTGCAGTGCAATGGTGAGTTTTTGTCTGTTTTATCGCGGGTTCGCAGGTGGCCATTCGATGATGGTGCATGTCAATTCATGGGATTTGGCTGAGCGTTAGCGAATATCTTTACATCGTTTTTATGGGTAAATCAATGTATAATAACAATTAAATGAGTAAATAAACTGAGATTTAAACATGATACATTTTTATTCACAGAGTGAAAAGAAAACAATAATAGATTGTCATTGTAAATCCAGCAACAAGGTTTGTTTTTAGCACACTCTTGCGTTGTAGTATCCTATCCAGCTCACCGTGAGTTTTATTATAAAAACAAATTGTAATAAAATCTAAATTAATGAACAAAAATGCGAAGATATTTTATAGAAACATTTTTGCTGTAAATTTAAAGTTTCCATAAACTTCCTTTCTACCTAGCCCATAAATAGTTTTAAGACTCTGCATAGAAGATAGCTGATATAGCTGAATTCTCTTTTTGTCTACCATTGGAGGTGGCGATATACAAATTTCTTTTATTAAATATGAAAGACATACTTACGAGTATAAGAGTGTTTTATGTCACTATGAACTCGCCGATATAGCTTTAGTCCACTTAGTCCTGGTCAAAACTAATTTTGATTGCCGCCAATCCAGTAAGTATAATTTTTAACAAAATCTAGTTCCTCTCACTATAATTGTTATATAGTATGTTATATTTACCACTAGAAGCATTCAATTCTGGTTGGTTTATACCTTCCAGAACCCACACTGGGTACAACAAAAACCGATGAATCACTTAAATCTTGGCAACCTTATGGATGTCCAGGAGCGGGACGTCATTGACAGCAATGATCGAGATTCTGGGGCGCAAAGGTAATTCTACAGGTCTAGTCTACCGTGGGAGATGACTGTTGGTGTTAATGAGTTTCAAAGTGTGATCTGGGTTCTCTAAGAGTCAAAGGTTCTTGCCAGTCTAGAAATAAGGGTGTACCATCCCCTCTACGCTTTGACTGGAGAGGCTGGTTTTTTGCCGACTTCTCCTTTTTCCGAGGGGACATGACTTGAGATTAGTGCCCTAAATTCTTCCTCATGAATCATGACAGGAGGCGGGAGGCGGCCCCTACCTCAGCCTTACCCATCCTGAATACCCTGTCAATTCGGAAGCTATGGTTCTTAAAGAACTAGGTGCAATTTTATAATCTGTTTGTCTTAAGGGAACAAATATATGTATATGCATAGATATATATGTTATGATATATATCATTATTAATGAAATTTGGGCCAAGTATATCAATATTTATTTTATACAAATAATGTGTATATATGCATTACGTCTATGTGAAAAACTTGGAATAAATTTCTATTAGATTCAAATTTAAATTTAAATATTATTCTCCCAGAAAGTGAGAAATCAGAGTTCGACCTACAGCAGAGCGAGATTTTATTGTTTATCAATCATTATTTATAATAAACTATGTTACTGTCACTTATACACATTTTATGAATACTGCAAGTCATTTGACAGGTTATGAGTCCTCCAATGACATATTTGATTATTTAAAAACGTTTAGCAATAACACCAAAATATAAAATAATACTAAACGTACAACATAATTATAATTTCAAGAAAGAATAAACCAATTAAATGTTTGGCCATTTCCAAGAGTGAAAGTAATAATAATCTTTCCACATTGTTATATAAAGATTTCATATAAACACGAGAATCGGTGTATAGAAGTGTAAAGCAGACCTGATGTGTCAAGTGATTTTACTCACCACAGCAAGTTCTGTAAATGGTACGTCTGAGCCTTTATTGGCGATAGAGATCTGATTGCAGAAAACATTTTCTCCTTTTCTTTCCGCTTCCGACATATTCCTATTTTACTGAACAATGAAAGTGCCTTGCTCATCTGCTCTGTTTAGATTTCAACCAATAACGTAATAAAAGTGTTACATTATTGTGTGCTGCATTTAAACATACATAAATTATGCTTTATACGATTGATGTGAACATATTAAAATAAAGTCTTCACATCATCTTGCTAACATCAAAAGAAGCACTTCGTTTATGTTATCCTGAAATATAACGTTTATAAAGCGCAAAAGCAATATAACTGCGCGCATTGCAATATGAAACTTATTACTTAATATATTTTACCCTACAATAAAATGTTTAATTTTATTAAATTTGTTTTCTGGTTTGTACGAGATATTCACTTTATAAATCGCGTAATAGGCTAATATAAAAATATTTTTAGATAAAATAATAATGTTGTATGAAATTAATATGTAGAGTAAAGAATAGCTTTCTTAAAATTGCAATCAATATAGGACTTTGCTTTTCATACATCTAAAGTTTGTTCTTTATTAATCCTTGATAACACATAATTCACAGGAAGTTCGATCCAAAATCATTTGTCCGATCTATATTTTCAAGCCTGAAAGATCAAGAACAGTCACTGTTTCGTCAGTATCATAGCTCTCTTATAACAGTTTATTGAAATAGTCGTAGAACTAGATCAGCGTGAAATCACTGTCAAGTTTATTATAAAGGAGTCGTCACTAACATTTTCCAAAAATGTTTTGACAACAGAATAGTCACCGATCTCACGTGACGATAAATAAGTTTCTTTCATTTCAACGAATCGCACGCAACGAAAAAATTTATTGTGATACGTCACGGAAGTGGAGGGGTATGTATGGATGTCTTACACATATCACATCTAATTGAAACTTCTTCTAATGTGTCACGTGACCTCTACATTCCTAGCTTGACAATGGCAAACCGGTAACCAATGGTAAACTTAAACAATTATTGCTAATGACTTTTGCCTGTGTTACGTTATTTCCAAAAATAGGAATGTCTCATAGGTAAAAATTTGAATGGTTTATAATCATATTATAATTACCTTTCAATATTCTTTGGTTTAAGTGTTTAATGTTATTGTAAAAACAAAATGTTAATTTTACTAGTGCAAACCCAATAATTTTACTAACGGCATAACCGAACATTAATTCATTGACCGACTGCTTAACAGAAAATAGAAAAATATTAGATACACTTCTTACATACAATTTAATATGCAACGAGTGACGAGCTGTAAGAAAATCATATTTGTGTTGACACTAACTCTGTTGGTATGACTGATGGGAAAGTTGCAGCCTCTCTCAGCGTATTCATTTTTCACAACCAGAACAGCAGTACCAACTGCTCATCTATCGTTTAGTTGTTCGCACTATTGTAACACCAGGAGAGAGTAACAATTGGGAATGGAATATGTAAACTCCTAGTCCCATAAATAGGTGAATCTACAGAAGGTGTCCACAATTTACTCAATCAAATTCCACAAGTACATTTTTCAGATCAAAATAATTAAGAAATGTCGCATAAAGCATAATCCTACGTATTTTGCCTTCAGTCTGTGGGGTTGTCTCTTAAGAAAAAAATATAATTTTAAAGAGCATAAATGTTATATAGTTAAAACTTAACTACAAAATGTAACTTTCAAATTAACAGAACTAATAAGACCTGTTTTTTTCAGTTTCAGACATATTACCCCGTTTCAAATAGATGCCCGTACACAATATTGAAACTGTAGCAATTCAAAAACGAGATATTTTATGAAAAATGTACATGGTTAGAGAAATATGAATTACTTTCATATAAACAATTTGATCACACATTTATTTCCTTACGAAAAATAATAAAACAAGAGTAAAGGTTTTACTGAACATCATCCGTGATTTAAAATATGCTAATCCCTTATTATTTAATTACTGATTAGTGATAAAGTGATTATTGTAGAAAAAATTATAAATTTACTTATGGTTGTCATTTATGAATAATTATGATTAATTTTCTTGGATGCATTACATGTTGTATTGAAAAATCTTTCTGTAAGTTTTATTTTTAACAGTTAGCTTGATAAGATTTTATCCTTTATTTTTACTTTAAATGGGATTATCTACTTAGGAAAATCCATTAACCGAACAGTTCTTTACTTTTTAATTAATTATTACATGTAATAGTTCAGTTATTACCAGCTTATTATTGACTATTTTATGAAGTATACACTCTTATTAACAGTAAGAAAAATACAGTGATGACACTATGTGAAATAACTAATTCTATGATATAACTGATATCTGTTTGAAAGCAAATAAACAAATTTTAAATATAAAATTTAGCAAATATTATGTATTGCCTATACACATATATATCTAAAAAACTAATGCATCTTTCATTAACCTAATACATTATTCATAAAATGCCTAGTTTGTTAAAATATTACCATCATTTACTTTTTACACCACCAATATAGTCCAGATTTAAATAATTATTACCAATATGAATAGCCTAAAATAATTTTTTTTATGAGAGTATCGATAAACTGACATTTGATTTTTGGGGAAAAAACTAATGAAGGATCTTAAACTTTTGATATCATTTATCGCATGTAATTCAGTCCACTAGAAGTCGTATGTATATATATATATATATAAAAGTATCTTTTCAGGAAATAAAATGCCGTTCTATTTAAAGATATTGTAGAGATAATTTTATTTCATAATCACTTTAACATCATGTTGATGGGAAAGTGTATATACAGGAGTGTTGTTTCAGTTTGAATCATTTTTATAAAAACACTTCCGGTACCTGATCTCGGTAAAAAACTGAGACACCAAATGTCACAAAACTGTTGCACTATTAATATTTTTATGCAGAGTAGAAGAGAGTAGTGTTATGGTTTAAAACTAGACGAGATGACAACTTCTAAAGTAATGAAGAGATTCCAAACGATACCAAGAGAAGAAGTCATGAAAATCAGATAAAATATTATATATATGTCACTTTACCTTATATACGAAAACTAACCTTTTATGAAAATGTTGAAATACTGTTTATGAAGTCGATAGAATACTACTCTTTAAAAATACATTGACCATTTGTTTTGATAGAGCGACACAAAATGGAAGGCTATCAGATTGGTTAAATATACCAAATAATAATTCATTTCTTAAATCTCATTTTCCCTAATCATACACCTAAAATGAATAATCAAACCCGAAAATTAAAATTGAATTATTTTCTTAATTTATTATGACTAAACACAAAGTTAGTGTTATTTGGTAAAAGTGCATTAGCAATCCAAAACTTTGTTTTCTGTTGGGCTTGTGCAAATCCACGAAAATCTGATGTGAAAGTCCCTCTGTTCAATTTCCATAGAAGGTCGATCAATAAGGTTAGTCTGCATGTCGACTGAGTTATTTCCCTGCCAAAAGCTTTCAGCGTTGGATTTGGTTAGCGAATAGCAATTACAGTTATTATTGAATTGTATTGATTGAGACAGTATTCATTTAAACACAATGCCCATTACTGATGGAGATCCTGTTACTAAAATGCGAAGCAACAGGTGTTATTAAACAGTGACGCCACTATTATTAGCATTTGATAACTAATCTACAGCTTGATAATTACAACTCCTCCTATTGGTCATGACAGAATTTTAAATGCTTTTACTGTGGGATTCTGTTAGAATGTGAATGACAAAATACAAATAATGTAACAATCAGAATATTGTTTTAAGTAGTGAGATATTTGTAGATTATATCTTGCACGAAAAGATTTTATTTAATGCAATGTTTAGCCTCTGGCATGCATATAATTCTGAACAAATATAGTTTGCATTGTTTCTTTTTCTGTATTTGAATAAAACAAGATTTTGTTTAATCCCATATTAATTTAAATGCACTTGTTGCAAAAACAATGCATCTACATCTAATACTAGTACTTAATTTTCTTCGTTTACATTTTATTTCTTCTTATTCTTTCAAATAGAAACCTTTACTAAATGATGATACATTTTTACGAGTAGTTTGTATTTTTAATTTGGTAAGTATCACCTCAGAAATGTATTAGTTTCACTTTATATTATCAATCTCTGTATGAATTAGTGTCTCAATTACGACACAATGCATTGAGTGATTACCACCCCATCAAATTATGTGTTTTGTGTTCCAAATTCTGTTAAAACCATGCATACCTAATCTACTGTTTACTAGTATACATTAACTCATCCCAGTTAGAATACTACAATAGTTATAAGAGGTTTGTTTACTGTAGGATACTGCCGGTAGATGGACATAATTAACTACATAATTTTTAGCCAGACATCGAACTTGTTGTCAAATATTAATAAAGTTGAAACACAAAGAAAATCAATTTAGTAAGAGTTTTAGATGTAATTACACTGTAAAGGATCGTTTCCTTTAAATTATACTTTATTACGATTGTGTCCAAGATGTCTAAGTGTTTAAGTTTAATACGAGGCTTCACAGAAAAAGCAAATGTTACTGTGCAGAGGAAATCCAATTCCTGGATCTTTTGAAAGTTTGGTATTTTAAGTCTGTCGTGGTTAGAAAATATTTATAAAGAGTAAAGTTTTGTTTGTGTATATTTTTTAAGCCTTATTTTAGAATATGTGACACGTTTATAAGGTATTGTACACACTTCAAATTTTATATTATTTCGTGGTAAAATCATGTATTTATGTAATACGGTGAAAAATAGACAGTTATTACTGAGGGACTTTCTAAAGATTTCTAAAGTGTAATTTGATTGTTTCATGATTGGGTCATATACTTCTTTTGGACAAAACATTATAAATTGTTCTACTGATAGGTCTCGTGCAAATATAAAACACCTTGAGTACAGGAAATATTTGGTTTGTGAACTTTGGATTCAGACCAAATGGCTTTCCCATCAATCAAGTTTGCCCATGATGGTTTCTGACGTTTACAACATCGGTTTCGCACGAAATTTCGTAAGCTGTGCAAGAGTATGATCATTTTTGGAACGAGTGAATTATATTTCCGACGCCAATGTTGAGTTTTCCTAGTTGATACGATCAAGAAAATCTGTCAAAAGGTTTCTGATAAACGGTTGAAATCCTGAGAGCCACTGTTCTCAGCAGTCACGTTCAATTAACGAGGTGAGTGTCTTCATAACTGATGCGGTGCTGAGGTGTAACTCTCTTAACATGCAATTGGACTAAATATTGTTTCATTGGGGAGAACGTTTGACACGTAATAATACTTGCCTTGCCAGAAGACTACGTGCAGTCTGTGAGGTGTCTTATTTCACGTATTTTATATACCGTTTAGTACGTGATGATCCATCTTAAATTATAGTGTAATAGCGATTAATTAATTATCGATTAAATGCTTCGACGAGAATAAATTTCAACTGTATTTGCTTTTTTTGTTTCAATAAGTACAGGAGCTTGACAGAAATAGCAATTGTTGTTGCAGAGGAAATTTTAAATCCTGGATGTTTTTAAAGTTTGGTATTTTTAGTCTGATATGGTTAGAAAACATTTACGAAATGTAAATTTTACTTTGTGTATATTTGTTTAGCCTTATTTTAGAATATTTTACCCATTTATAAGTTATCGTACAAACTTCAAATTTTTGAATTTCGTTATCATCTATGTCTATAACTGAATAACTTATCCTGGGATGTTTCTAAAGCGAAGTTTGATTTTTATATGAGTGTATCGGTGGCCTATTTTTGTCACAGCTTTATAAATTGTTCTATCGGTAGGCCAAATGAATCAGAATTATTGTGTAGAATAATCCCTTTTGTGCAGTAAAAAAGGAAGGTTTTCTTTGCTAGTCATTATGTTCTCTATGCATGATTTATGAAGTAAGTCAGTAAAAATATGCTAATTACAACAATATTAGCAGTCAGACAATTAAAATGTTATTCAAGAATAGCAGGAAAATAAAAAAGCCTATTCTACTAAATACGAGCTTAGAACCTCTTTTGATTTTATTTATACGTGAATTAAATTGGGAAATAAGTTCATGACATTACTTAAAGACGGAAAACATTGGATAAAAAAAAAAAATTAAACCTAACTTTGTCTGTGATCAAGTTGTTGCTATATTAGGTGTCATACTGATGATTTAAATTACAGAAATTGTGTTTGTCCCGAAAAACAAAAATTTTAAAGTAAAGAAAAAGGAGATAGACCCCTAAGAAGCGTGTGGACAAAGCATTATTGACGTTATTATCATGAACTTTATGTATATTTGGTAACTTTTCTCAAGTCAAAGAATATAATACCACGACGTTTGATAACAATTTAGATATTAACTATTGACAGATAAGCAATCCGGCATTAAAGAAGATATAATAAAAACATTAATACAAATAATAATACAAATTTGAATCATGACGATATGGAAATCACTGAAGGATATATTTTTTGATATCTTTGGAGTACAACTGATATTATAATTATATTTAACATAATAGAAATATCATATTCTCCAGTTAAATCTGCTTAGCAGAAGTTACCCCAATAACAACATTATTGAGTTTGTGGAGATCATTACTTTATACACTTTAATAATAGTGATATTCAGTAATTTCCAAATGTAATACAAGGAGGTAACCCTATTCTTCCTTACCACAACAACTATTAGCAAATCTTATAGTAAACCGTGAAGAGGGAAAAGAGGTTGAATGTAAAATAGGTTTCTACTACCCCCTCCCCCATACATCATCATATTCCTTCCAAAACGAAGTTCACACACATCTTTACCCTTACCCATACATTTAAACTTATTGAATTTCCCTTCTCCAATGCCGGGTTTATAATATTTCTCGTAAAGCCACCAACAAATGATTGCGCAGTAAGAATTCGCTACGTTCATCCGTTAAGATCAGAGTTTAGACTTATTTAGCTATTATATTTGTAGAACTCTATATTTTTTGTGTTATTCCGTAGGATAAATTCATAATTCTGACATAACCTTGTGGCACTTAACGTAAGAAAACAACAAGTCTTTTTCTGTTGCAAAACTCTATACTGTTTCCTGTTTCTGCACGATAATTTTAAATTATTATACTGGCCGATATCTCCCTCACAAAGCAAATGGCTTTTAAATTTAGATATATCAGTGAATACTCATAGAATGATATAGTTACTAATAAAATTTTACTAAATTTTATATCACGTCCTACCATGGAAGTACAGTATAAATTCCATAATATTCTATATTTCGATCGTTAATCCATAATGGCATTAGGATACATTCCGTAGGGTCGATTCCGGAGATTCGAAAGTCTCAGAAACGTAAAAAAAATAATTTAAACCTTAGAAAACATATTCATTACGTCAACTAGTTTTACGGTTTACGTCAATATTTGTATGGTTTCAACATTTGCATTAACACTTAAGTTGCTGTGATATATTATATGCAAGTAAGATAATAATATTAGTGAAAGTATATCAGTTTACTGATATGCGAAGTGCACATATTAAAAATGTCATCAACAAACATCATTTGTAAAAATAGATATGAGTTAATACAGTTACTAAATATAAATAATATGTTGGAATTGCCATACGATAACAAACTGGCACAGGTTAAATAGATAAAACCTATTTAAAACGCAATACATTCAGATTCAAAAAAGTAACTCTTTTTAGAGAGAACGATCTGTAATTCTTGCTCACTTTTACGGTTACACTATTTTTTAAATCGTAATTCATTAAATAAATTTTAAACTATCTTAGAAATAGTAATGGATAATTCGTACCAAATGTATTGATTTTGTAAGAATCAGTCACATACTTTATTTGAAGTATGCAATACAATAAAATATAAAAAAATTTAAATAGTTCATACTATAGAAAATTAAAACTGCAAGAATATAAAATCAGTGTGATATTCTTTATTGTTGTTGTCAAACACTTCTCAAATAATTCTTGTTTGATCTCCAGAAACAAGTAAAGTTAAACAAAGAGATTTTAGGAGAATAGTTAATTATTCACTTACCACTATCAAACATTGAGTTACCATTACTTCCTGCCTTCACCAAGACCTATGATTTTTTACAGTGTTCAGAATCTTAAGTTTTTCTAGGGTATTGGAATGAAGAAGTAAAAAAATAACAATGGCAAACTTTTTCAATTCAATTTGTTTCTTAAGTCACAGTATTAAGTACTGGTAATTCAATTTCATTAATGGGCTTGTTATATACGGAAAATGTATCGTTAAAACCCATTTATTTCAACAGTATGCTTATATATGTATATAATAATAAACCTTTTTAACACTTTTAAAACTTTTTTCGTAAAATGTACATTTAAAATTCAGAGAATTCATCTTCACGTACAATTTTTTCATAATTTAACTTAACCTTAGTACCTGAAGATAAATGCCCAGAATGTGAATTGTACATTGTACGAAAATAAAAAAGTTTAAAAAGTGTTAAAAAGGTTTATTATTATATAAATATTTATCAAACACTTTTCGAGGCTACATCTCTAGTATGCTTATAAGATTCTGGAGGAAACATCGTTCTCAGCCCTTAAGCTACAGTTTCCAATTAACAAATATATAAAAAAACAAAACTAACAGTCCACGACACGATTATAAAAAGTGTGTCCAAATTAGCAAATGTGGAGAGTAACAAGAAAATCATGTCGACTAACATTGAAAACTTCAACCAATGTCATTATATTTCTAATGAGAAAACTTGAGCAAATGACGAAATGCCGGATGTTTGTACCTGAGGGATGGTTCAACAGGCCCTCCTACAATTACACGTATAATTACAAGAGTTATATTACAACAACAACTTCCAGTTGTTTGACTTCAGAGAACTAACTCGTGGTAGTTAGTTAAATGTCTTTGAAGTTAATAATAACAATGAGATTTAGTTCTAACTAACTAATTATCTTACGTCTTGCAAAATAAACGAAAATATTCGAAATTTGTGTATTCCATATATATTGAAGGATACAATTTACCTGTTGGATGACATATAAAATATATTAGGTATACCAATATACGGAATTTGTCGTGGCATTAACTGTAGAATACTGATATAAATTTTTTTAATAAAAAATAAGGTTTTACAAACATAAATATTGTTTATAAAATTTCAAAATTGAGATTCATAAGTATAATTAATAAGAAGATTTGAAACATAGAATACAGATATTCACACTTGGTATCTGTTGTAATTAATAAACAAAGATTATTTGGTGATGAATTAAAGGTGTAACCAGTATAGAGAGAAATGTAGATCAAGTCACGTTTTTCTGTCAAATATTTCTGAATATAGTAAATTAAATACAAAAAAAAATTTGGTAGGCTCACACTTAGATTATTCCGCTGGTACGAAAGTGTTTAGTGTATAGGTTCGACCGAGAATTACGTTAATATTCTATACGTTAGGTCTTCAAAAGTTTAAGGTATTTATAAACTATCATACAAACTATAGTAATTATAATTTCTGTTTAGCTGTTATATTAAAAGAAGTTATGCACGTTTATTACATCAAAACTATCTTTAAAAGTGAACAATCTTACTTAAGCGTTTCAAATCAATTACAACTATTAGGTAGTACCTTCAAGTAGAAGTGATTACTTTTTTAGATTAAACACAAAATATATTTTTAGATTTTTCTTGTTGTTTGGAGGATAAACAGATGTTAATGACTGAGGCCTGGACAGAGGAAAGTGCACAAGATTAATTTTAATGATCATTTGGTTTGTCCACATAAAACCGGTACTGAAAAAGGTTACCCTCAGTCCTTTTGATAAGTATGTCTATAATTTAAATAAACGCTTCCTGTCCATTTCTGGTTGTTGTCACTCAATGCAAAGTTAGACAGGAACTGCTCAATTAGTAACATTTTGACAAACGCTTTGTGCAATCGGGCGGAAGAGTTTATCCTGGTAACTGTCAGGCTGAATTTCACTACATTCTAATGCTTTTAATCTATAACAACCTGTTTTATTTCGTTCTGCAATATAATTTTAGCGTTCTGTAAATTAAGGTTTTTTTTAATCATAGTTTTAAAACATCTGATTTATCAGAACCTTATAATCCATCAGTATGAGTGATCATTTATATATTATATTTTTTATTTTTAACATTAAATTACGCGAGCGTAGCAAGAAAATAATATGCTAAATTACGAGATCGAGTTTGGTAATAACCTCAATATTTCCGAGAGTGTTATATTTGTAAGTATTATAGCACAACATAATTTCCTTAATACTGTATATTGAATGAAAAAATAGTTTACATTTTTATCTTAGCGTATAACAGTATATAACGTTTTCTCGTTTGACCATTGGATGTCCTGATAACGTTTAATAAGTACGTATAATCGTCTGATCGAAGCATTTAATCGATCATTAATTCATCGTTATCCAACTAAGCGTTAAGATGGATCATCGCCTACTTAACGTTATATAACAGACGTTAAGAAAGACACCTCACAGATTGCACGCAGTCTTCTTGTAAGGCCCGTATTATTATGTTTCAAACATTTTCCCCAATATAAACGAATATTTAGCCTGTTACACGTTAAGAGAGTTACACCTCAGCACCGCTTCAGTTATGAGAGTTACACACTCACCGCGTTAATTGAACGTGACTGCTGAGAACAGTGGCTCTCAGGATTTCAACGGTTTATCAGAAACCTTGATTAATGTTGTAAACGTCAGAAACCATCACAGACGAACTTGAGTGATGGGAAAATCATTTGGTCTCAATTCAAGTTATAAGTTCATAAACAAACATTTGTCTACAAAAGGTGTTTTATATTTGTTCACACTATCTTTACAAGGAATAGTATTCACTTAATTTGTATGTAAATACACCTGTTTACATTTAAACCAATCAGCGATACTGAATTTTGTAGATCATTAGGATTTCCAACAGAACGGAATAATAGTACTATAATACTAGTGCCTTGTATGTCACTTTTAGCATTATGATTTAAACCATCAGTATAAAGCTATGGCATATTAAAGCAGACCAATGAATATTGCAAATTGACGACAAATAATAATAACGATTATATTTATCACAATAGGACGTAAATGTGAAGAATCAAATGAAATATTTTAGTAGATTTTGCAAGGATTAGCGTAACCAACATAGAAGTTAGATTCAATATAATGCAAAATCCATTTAGTCCGGCACCTCTCTAACGGAGCATTATGTCTATTTAACATAAATTTTAATGCACTATCTAGTTTGTGGACAAAAATAGTTTATACACACTTATAAGTCGTAATTTTCAAATATAATACAAGGAAGCAATCTCATTCTTCTCTGCCCCCCCCACACCTATTAACAATTATCTTCTATTACACCGTGATAAAGGAAAGGAGGTTGAATATGAAATAGATTTCTATTACCCCTCCCCACCCATCATCGTATTCCTTCCAGAATGAAGTACACACACATCCCCACACTTCTATTTACACATATTGAATTCGTAATAATTTCGTAATTCCAATTCCAAGATAGTAATATTTCATGTAATCCTACAAAAAATTGCTCTTTAAATAGAAATTCACTGAGTTAATCGGCTAAGATAAGAGTTTTCACTTGTTTGGCTATAACTATCTATTTTATTGTACCGTATTCTATAAATAAATGACATGGATACTATCGAAAAATGTAAAAAAATTTAAAGTGTCACCGATACTTTATAAATGTGTCACATATTCGAAAATAAGGCTAAACAAATATACATGAACTAAAATTTAATCTTTGTAAATATTGTCAACCAGCCATTGAAATGCCTAATTTTCAAAACGTCCAGTTAAAGAATTTCCTCTGCACATCATACTTACCATTTCTGTGAAGCCCTGCACTTATTGGAAACAAAAATGTCAAATACAATTAAAGGTTAAAATATGTCAAAAGATTACAATGAAAAGATGTCTGAAACAAACAGACAGAATTTATTGAGGGGTTGAAGTAGTTATAGTAAACTGTGTGAGTCATCTTGAAAAGACTCGAGATAAAGTATAATTGGAAAGGAAACTGACCTTTACAACGAAATTGCACCTAAAACTAGGTTATCTCTCACTAAAGTATTGGACTTTGTGTTTGTTATTTTATTTATATCTGACAACAGAGTCTGATGTCTGGCTAGAAGTGATGTAATTAATGATTTTAATGCTACCAGCAGGTTCCTACAGTTAACAAACCTCTTCAATTATTCTATTATAATCGTGATTAGTTATAGTATATATTAGTAAACAGTAAATTAGTTATCAAATACTTGTAGTGGCGTCACTGTTTATTAAAACCTGTTGTTTCTCAGTGTTAGTGACGGGATCTCCATCAGTAATGGACATTGTGTTTAAATGAATACTGTCTAAATCAATACAATCCAATATAAACCATAATTGCGATTCACCAACCAAATCCAACGCTGAAAGCTTTTGGCAGGGAAATAACTCAGTCGACATGTAGACTAACCTTATTGATCGACCTTCTATGGAAATTGAGCAGAGGGACTCTCACAGCGGATTTTCGTAGATTTACATAAGCCCAACAGAAAACAAAGTTTTCGATTATATTAGAAAATGCACGTTTGCCAAATAATACTAACTTTGTGTTGAATCAAAATAATTTACAAATATAATTAAACTTTAATTTTCCGATTTGTTTATTAATTGTAAGTGTATGAAAAATGTGATTAAGAAATGAATTATTGTTTGGTATATTTAACCATTCTGATACCCTTCCATTTTCAGTTCCCCTACCAAAACTATCGCGGTTAAAGTTTGATGTATTTAAAAATAGTAGTATTATATCGACTTCTTGAACAGTATTTCAACATTTTCATAACAAGTTTAGTGTTCGTATACAATGTAAACTGATTTTTGGCTCCTGGACTGTATAGTATATGGTATCTGATTTTCATGACTAATTGACTTATTATCGTTTCGAATCTCTTATTTAATTTAGATATTATCATCTCATCTACTTTTGGAGAATAACACTATGTTTCTCTACTCCTACAGTTCTGTGACATTTCGTGTCTCAGTTTTTTAAAATCTAAATCAGGTGCTCTAAGTTGTCTCATAAAAACTCATTCAATTAGTAACAACACTCGTTTTTATACGCTTTCCCATTCATATGATGTTAACGTAATAATTAAAGTGATCTATGCTTTTTTCTAAATAGACTTGTTTTTTATTTTCTGAAAAGGAACTGATATATGTGACTATTTCTACTCGACTGAACTACATGTTATAAATGATTTCAAAAGTTTGATGTCCTAAATTAGTTTTGTATTAAAAAAAACTAATTTTATTGATATTCTCAAAAAATAAATGAGGTTTGCCTAATCATGTTGGTAGTATTTCAAAGTTGTATTATATTGGTAGTTCAAGTTCAAGCAATGGTAATATTTACAAAACGAGGCATTTAATGACAAATGTACAAGGCTATTGAAATGTGGATTAGTTCCATATAATCGTTTGATACCTAGATTACTTTGCTGTGATAAATAATAACGAAAAAGAACTATCCCTCATTTAATATACACGAATCGAGTTATTACTATCGTGTAAGTATTAGTATCAGACTTAAAGATAGGCTGATTGTTGATACTAAACGCTGATATTATTGTTTGCAATTTGTGCACTTATTATGAAATTAGATTGGTTGCAGTAGATGTTTTACTTAATTTACCTTTAAATTTTGTTATACCAATTACCAGTTCTAATAATTAATTTTAACACAAAATTAGTTAATTTGCACAGTTTCATTATTGCACATTTTTCTTGCTGTAAATAAGACTGTTTACTTTTGTCACAAGAATCTTCTGTTTACTAATCAGCAGTTACGCATCAATAATTAAGGTATTGATGTATTTAAATAAGGGACGGTTCTCGATAAAACATTTAATATGCCGTTATTAAAACAAGTAGGAAAATAATTTTGGAATCAAAATGTTTATATGAAAGTAATTCATCTTCCCTAACATGGAACGTTTCTAAAAATCTCTTGCAAAGTTCTTAAATATTTAGCAAAGTTTTAATGTATTTTTATTAACTTTAAAGATTCCTTTAAAAGACAAACACACAGACAGATGGTAGATAATGTTCTTCTTTTTATGTTTGCAAGATAATACGAATGCATTAATTTTAATATGTTCATACGTTATCAGATCAGCCCTATAAAACATATTGATCAATGTTTAAAATCAGAGCACATGCCAGTGTGAAAGTTTAATTGAGTTTTAAATGGAAATATAGACAACCCATATAAACTAGTAAGATGGTCCTGTTGCTATTGATAATATATATTTTCTTTGAAGCCTATAGTACTTTTTTTCTTTCTACGGATCAAAATGTAATTTTAAAATCTCAGTTTATTTACACACTTATTTATTCTGATATTTTCATATTGCCATCGTTCTTACCCATAATAACAATGTAGATATATCTACTAACGCGCAGCCAAACCCCATGGAGTGACATGCACCAACATCCAACGTGCACCTGCAAACCCGCGATAAAACATCAAATACCCGCACTGCAGCGTTGCAGATACTCTTTTGTAATAAAAGCCCATAACAATACCTGCAGATGTCACCAATGAAAAGTAACAGTGCCCGCATTATAATTTTTGACTAACAGTGTTTGCAACAGTCGCTGCCAATCATTGATCCCTTTATCCATGTAAACACGAAAGAAGTTTTCTTTCGGAAAACTTAAGTTTAATTAATATTTATATTAACTAAAATAAATATTTGTGTTCAATTACGGATTATAATTTGTGGTTTTTTGATTAAGGTTTTTATAAAGAAATTGACGGTATTATTTTGTTCTTCATAGCATCCACTTAGAAAAATATATTATTTCATAATACCATTTATCAAATTTTGAAAAATATACCTAGTCTGAAAAAAATCATGTATGGCATTCTCATTATAAAACTCAGTCACTAGGGTTTTAACATTATCATAACTATTTTCATTACTAAAACCAATGTTTTTATTTGTTACCAACAAAGAAGTTTCCAGCCGTAAGATAAACCTCGACTGCGATTCTCACATGTTAACTTTAAAATGTTCACTAGAACTACTATGAAGTAACTCGGTAAGTAACATAGTATCAACAGCATCCTTCATGCTAATATCTAGTTTATACGAAGATTACTAACTTCACCGCTATTTCCAGGGTAAATTTTAACGAGCTTTGCTGCGAATTGTTCCTGCCTCCTCTTTAATTTCTGGTTTAGCGCTAATTAAATGTTTTTTTGACATCACACTTGTTATATGTTCATAAATAAGTTTAGAAGAAGCACACATTTCACATAAAAACATTAAACCTATGATATTGTAACTTCAATGAACTAACTAGCTAATATGTAAAAATACTGGAAACAAAACAGATTTAGGTGTTGTGAGTGATACGTTGTCACCCACCGCGGTCGCTGATGCGCATGCGCGAATGTTGAAGCGCGGACTGTGTAGTAAGTGGAGGGAGGAGAGCACGGGTCTGGACTGTCTGATATTGGGACAGAACCTACGGACCCTTCGCGTTTGGCTAGGGACAATTCACTGGAGGTCCAGTCCCTCCTTGTTTTTACAAACAGTTTTGTGCTTAATTTTGAACATTTCCTTTAGATTAAAAAAAGTCAAATGAAGTAATTTCTCTTAATTATTTCATAATAAAAGCCAAATATATTTAAGAGAATCTGCAGAACTTACTATTTTCTGTAATTGTTACACTTATCGAACATACGCCACTGCGGGGCTAAGTTTCCATGATTAGCCCTTGTTAAAAGTTAAAACTCTGCCATAAACACTAACTGTGGTGTGTGTAACCTTCCCCTAATAAATATATTTTCAAATACATCGGGGAGTGCCGATGGCCGAGCGGTTTAAGTCGTTGGACTTCGAGTCTGAGTTAGAGATAACGCAGGTTCAAATCCTGTCTGTGACTATTGCACTTTTTATCAGTACAATCAACCTCATACTATATCGACTCTCCCCCTTATTCTGTTTGATAAGATTCCTCGCACAGGCCAGTGGCCCATGAGGACCGACAGAATAAGGCTTAAAAGGGGATCGGCCTCTCCATAAAAAAATCAACTAAACGTTGTTTATACCTTTCAGTAACAACCTTTGTGTGTTTCCTAAAAGGGTTTTTTTAAATATATGCAGGTATTCGTTTTAGCCATAAATACAGATTATAAACAACTGAATTAAATGAAAACTTTAAAGTAAACATTACTCATCTAAAAAATATCAAGTTTTTTTGTTTACAATATAAATGTTTTGTGCTACTATATTGATATTTACAAATCACTTCATATAGTATTTTCTCATATAATGTGTTAATTATGCTTTGAAAGTTTATGTCTATTTAGAAACATTTATACAATATCAATATCAATATATTCTTTTACATTCAAATGTAAGCGAATAACCAAATCGTCACAAAAAATTATGATATCGTAGGCAATGTAAATATTATTGAAATAAGTAATTTTAATTGTCAAATATCCTTATCTCGGAAACTGTTTTGATCTTGCAAAGATGACAAAATAATATGCTTTATTGGGAAAGTAATAATTTGTAATTATGCTATATTCACCTCCAGTGTCGAGGCATAGTGTGTACCAGGCGAGGATCGGAACTGGCCGTGCATTATTGCGTTGTCAAACACATACATAAACAAAATCCATCGGAGTCCAACCACATGTGTCAACTACTGATAAAATATTCTCTTCTAGACTTGTGTTGCTAAACATAACCATACTGTGCTCGCAGCTTTATGCTAAAAATAAATATTGGCTTTACTGGTTGGTGGCGTCACTAATAAAAAATAAACTGGGTTGGTAACAAAGAACGTGGCTAAGAGTGTTTTATTTTTACATAGCCATTTTATTGGTTGGAGGAAGCAAATGTCTAGGATAAAATATGTTCAATATGTTTTATTTGGTGTATGGTTAAAGTTTTTAATGGATTCTTCTTAGGTATGGTTGGGATGGGGGGTGGGATTGGTTGAATGAGGTAGTTGACATTACAAGTTAGATATTTTAGTTAACTTAGCTCCTTTTTTATACGTAATTTCCGAAATTTTTGATCGGACAGCTTTACTGCTGCTAAGAAAATAATCGCTCAGTGCTTCTTTCATCCAAGTAAGTGTTTGTTATTTCCTTATGCGCAATGGACTGTTGATAAACACTGTATTACAGCCAAGGTAATGAGGTATGTCAGGAATATTGAACTGTTTGATTGAAGGTTGAAATGTTCATGAGCTACGAACTATATAGTTATTAGTCTCAATGTTTAATTTAACAGAATAAGTAGTTTTGTCAAACAATTCTTACGTCAGATTCCTTAGAAGAGCTAGCTTAGCTGGATGATGATACAAAGGAAGATATTTAGCCGATTATTAACAAAAGTTACGAAAGAAATCGCAAGGGGTTAGTAAATATCAGACTAGTTATGTCACTAATGTTGTCCGCTACAAGAATAGGAATTAAAAAATTTGTAATTTCAATTAAATAAAATAATTTATTTTTTGCTTAAGGTATGTTATGTTTTGAATTAAAAGTTATTATTTTACAGGAATTGTTCGAATGTGACCATTGTACAAAAGGGCCAATTGACCTTGAATTTTCGCATTCGTCCTACATATCAAAGCTCTAAGAAATCCTTCCATGGTATTAGTGTCATTTCTTGTAGAGTTATTGTTCTCTAACCGTCTGAGGTTGACTTTCTAAGAACTAATTAGAAATATTGGCAGACGTGCGTAGCCTACTGGATTGGTGTCATAGTTATAAGTCACGTGACCTAACCTGTGACGTTGTGTGGGACGTTTTTAAGAAAGAAGAACTTCCTTGTAGTCCAATATGGAGTTTGGGACTTGCTTTCTTATAGTTCCAATAGCATTTAACAATCCCTTTCTGTATATTGTAACATTTAATTACAAGACACAATTAAATTGCGTACACAAATTGCAATATATTTTTTAAACACAGAGCACTCCTTATTAAATTCAACGTTCTTCTGGACACTATGTTGTAACAACACAAATGTTAATGTAAGCACTATAATTTAGATTTAACGATGTTTCCTATATTACTATTTGGGTGTTAAATACTAAATAAATACCAAAATTCCAGGTAAAGAAACTGATTTAAATTTATTCTATTTTTAGAGCTACCATAAAATTATTACGTAACTCCATAGGTTTTTAAAATTTATCACACAAAACTATGATATAATAACAAATTTAAAGCAACCTTGTCGGTCAAAATTTTAATCCTCTTAGCGACAAATGTATGGGTTAGTTGCCCTACCTTTTACGAATGTTCATTGATTTGATTTAATAAACACATAAAAATTGCAGATTCTATCGGGTTTTATAGAAATTTGAAAGTCCTCTAAGTATCTTCCTCGCAAGTGTAATCTGTGAAAGAAATAAGTATTATTATATGGAATTGCACTTCTTGGGAACTAGTACTTACTATATTTGTTACTTTAGCTGAGTACTTTTATTTTACTACGGTGGACTCAATACCGCTTAGTTACACCTGAGCCTTAGATACAATAGGGTTATTATCAGGAATCCTTACAAGAGTGGCTTTTAGAAATAAAATTAATTTTAAACCGGATGCCCTTAACGCTAGTTTAAAAACAATCTTATCACACCGGCTTGCTCTTAGCATAGGGCCAGCAAAAAGATCACAATACCTATTGAATTCAACGTTACATCCTCTTTGGCGTGATGATCTCTCACTTCCTTAAAGTTTAAAATAATGTTAGGTATATCTTGGGCATGAATTTTGTAATAAAGCATTGTACAGTACTAACCACTATAGTGTATAGACTACGTCTAGTTGAACATAACTTTGACTCGATCTTACTGCCATATGGGGTGGAGGTAAACATCCAATTGGAAATCAATTTCTCGCCAGACTCGTTCCGGCAAATCGAGCGTAACTTATGCTAGCCAAGTTCTTTGCCAAATATCAAGTCGTAGGCCTACTCGAGTGAAAATAGCCATTTTAACTATGCTAGCGCTGTCGGTGACTGAATTCGTTACTAAGCCTGCCAACATATAAGTATTTACTGCAAATTATGTACCTATGGAATGATGTACATGACAAACCTATGTACCTCAACAACCTTCTACATATTTGTAAAGATTTAAAATCCACTCAATGGCTCTTTCTGAATAATATATTTTATTTTATTTTATTTTTTGCACAGGGATATAAACAATTTGTTTACAAGACTGTATCGATTTTCTAAATAAATGAGTAAACGTATGAGAATGTAAAATTGTATTAAATTAAATGGAGACTGATGTTGCCGTTAGTTCCATTTATGATGGCAATGAGCAAATGATAATCACAAAACAAGTATTAAATTACTTCTCAAATTGAATTAGTTTGCTAAGTTAATTAGTTTTATTAAGTTAATAAAAACAAAATCATGCAGTTTTAATTAAATATTAATATGTTAGGTCAACGTGGGAAACTTCTTGTTTGTTCTAATGATCACAGACTTTACTCATTTCTGTCCTTCTCAGAATGAAGCTCGAAGCTAAGCAATTTTCTGCTTCATTAAACACAGTAGGCGTGCAGTATTACAGTAGTTCATTAAACTGTCACAGGCTGAGCAGATTCCCGGTCAGCATTACTAATGGTGCATCCACCACTTTTTCTCCTCGTTTTCTCAGCTATCGTAGTCCTCTGCATACATTTTCAGCTGATGAAGTCTGTTTTACTTAACTTCACAAATTGATCAAACTTTTAATTGGTCTAATACAAAAATATATCGATCACTCCTTAATAACTATTTTTCAGATCCACGTATTTAAGATTAAAATTCACACATGATTTTTGGCATTATCATTTATTTTTGATGTTAGGGAGGAAATGAATGCCGGTTTAGTAGTATTATTCTTTGCTCAAAATATGAATCTGCCAATTGCATTATAAAATAATTGATTTGGAAAAAATCTTAATGAAATCCAATTTAATATAGCGCCATTAGAGATCTAATCCTTTTAACTATTATGATACAAAATATACTAAAAGCAGTTAAGTACATAAGTCTAGAAAAAAGCTCCAAGATGAGATGTTCGTGGTTCTACAGAAACTCCTGCCAAATACCTGTCTGAAAGTTTTTAGCCCTACTCCAGGTAGTTTTATTGTAGGCTCTACTTTGTGTTAAGTGACTTGAACTAGACTGGTGTTCTAGCGTCATTGAACAAATTGTAAAATGTTTGCGTTTAATTGTACCAAAATCCAGATAAATGGGTCACAGCTAAATAATTATTGCAAAATATAAGACTATATACTGATAGTTTAATTTTTCAGCTTAAATGTACTTAAGATTAAAATTAACAAATAATATATGGCAATATAATTTTGTTGTTGTAGGGAATAAGTGAATACCTATTTGGTAATGGTAATATTCTTTTATAATATGAAATATGAAATATGGCATATGTATCCAGTTTATGTGCAACGTTTTGGATAACAACAAAAGGTATGATAAGACATGTCAGGACTAGAGGCAAGTTTGTGTTCCAATTGTCGGATTGGCTGTAACATTTAAGTTAGTGTCGGCCTGTTCCCAAACATAACTAAAATATGATTATTGATAGTCACTAGACTGTCAAAGTTTACACCCAAACTCTTCCTACAGCACCAGAAACGTTATCTCATGGATTCAAATATAGACATTATCGAGTACCATTACATTTATCATTGAGAGCATCATTTTTCAATTTAAAATCCGTAAGCCTCGGTATCCAATACTTACTAAGATTGATTTGATGGCTCAATATGGGAATATTAACTCAGCATTATTTATGATTTTAGTTTATTTGACGGGGATTTTATATTTGATGGTCACGAGTTCTCACGATTTGTTGTGAAAAAATGTTAAATTTTTAGCGGATTTCTGTTGTTAGCCTGTGGATTTCCAAAACAGTTTTCAGTGATTACTGTAGAGATAAGACAAACTTCCATATAAATCTTATGTGTATATATATAGAATCTGTTGGCATCAATTTGTTGAAAAGTATGTACACTGGCCGAGCGTTAGCGGAACCAATCAGTTGAGGGACTAGTTGGTTATATTTCATACGCACGATATCTCGTAAACGAAGTGATCTATAGACCTAGAAGTTTGCATGAAACTTCGTTTCTATACAAGCAAATATGATTTTGGTGATGATATGCATGTCAATCCATGGGATTCAGCTGAGCGTTATCGAATATTTTTACATTACTCTTATGGGTAACTATAATTGCAACGAGGAAATATCAAGATAAATTAGTTTTTGAGCAAAATTACCAAACTTATATAAGATTTTAACATGAGAACTTTTATTCATAGAGTAAAAAAAACAAAATAGAATGGAAAGTCAATGTTATGGATTGGAGAAAATATTTGTTTTCAGCGCACTCTAGCTCACCGGAACTTTATTAATTGAGCATTGCTATAAAACCTAACTTAATGAACAAAAATGTTGTAT
This sequence comes from Homalodisca vitripennis, assembly GCF_021130785.1. NCBI lineage: Eukaryota > Metazoa > Arthropoda > Insecta > Hemiptera > Cicadellidae > Homalodisca > Homalodisca vitripennis. The sequence continues at coordinate 22,104,082 of NC_060211.1, forward strand.
TATGAACAAGAATGTATTATTTGGCAAAATATCTAGAGAAATATTCTACGGTAAACTCTTGCAGTTTTGCATGAAAATTCATTTTTACATAGAAAAGAACGACATGACTTTTGATTATGTCATATATAAACCTCAGCCTAATATCAACTATTTATAATTAGGTTGAGCGTCATTGGAGGCAATCATGGAGTAGGCTGATATAATCTTTCTTTGGCCTGCCGGGGAAATATAAAAACTTCTTTTCTCTACGATTAATTTCCTGTCTATATGTCCGCAGGATATGTCAATGAATGGCCTGAGCTATTGATTTGATTATTTGCAAAATAACTTCAATGAAGCCTGTTAAGAGACACGTGGTGTGGTTTTATCCTACCTTGTATATAAATTTATCCACAGGCTATAACCGTTATTTATTACTCAATACGTTTTGGAATTTACTCATAATATTTCCGGTTTCCTGAGGAACATATCAAAAGATTATATTAGCTACTATCACTTTGTTCTGCATAACAACGCAGCTCTAATTTTTAGACACTCGGAATATTACAACCCATTGATCCCAGCACCTTTTCTGTAAAAAGTTTTTCCTGTAAAACGTTTTTTCCTGTAAAAATTTCCTGTAAACAGGTTTTTCCTGCAACATTTTTCTGTAATATAGTTTTTTCTGTAAAAATTCTATAAAAATCCCATAAATTTTCTGTACAAATTTAACTATTTAAATTGTAGTATACAGAAACATTTATAATGATTACACACATTTTTTTCAAAAACAGTTAGAGATTACCAGCTTACATGATATTTTTATTTTTGATAAGCCTAAATACATGTAAATATAACACAAAAGTTTTAGTAGAAAGTAAACATAAACTAGTGGAAAGAAAATGTAAGTTTTAGAATTGTAAGGAGAACCAATAAGAGGATCTCCCAAGAACCTGATATGTGTATGCAATAACGTTGCTGTGTAAGGGTGTTACATTACCAGTTTCATCTACTAGCACATCTTTGATATGGAAATTGACTTTGACACTGCATTAATATAGAGATATATTCTTTGACCTTGATTGTAACATAACTTAAAAATTATTGAATGCACTGAATTTACTGGTAATAAATTATTAGCTTATTTTCTCACATTAGTAATTATTTAAATATTACGTATTTTTAATATTTGTATTTATTTTTTTAGTATTTTTTGTGTTTTTGATATTGTGTATTTAAATTTAGTACTGCTTTGAATTTCTTTCAATAGAAATTAGAATGGAACAAATAAAAGAAATATTGACGGTACAACATACTGTGCCGGTTACATTAATTAAAAAATTATATGAAAAGTGGTGAGTAGTGGATGATTATCAGTCTTCCTGATAATAAACAATCTGTTATAAGTGATTACTTTAAACTCCATGTTTCTATTTATTGTTAACATAATCATATGGCTCCTAAACGTTTTTGACCTCTTTCGCGTAACGTCCTTTAACTATTATCATGTTGAAATAAAAAAAGCTATACGGCATAGGTAGTGTTCTTTAATGATGCATGATGTTGCAAGAGAGCAATTATTAAAAAAGGCACTTTGAACATATTTTAGACTGGAGGTTTTGGTGAATACTACCAACAGTGTGGTGTTGCTCGATCATTCTCATTCATTTTATACGTCATTTTGACCACATTCATATTTTTTCTATTGAAATGCACATAGGAAAATGTTCCACAAAAGGAGACCAATACCCTGCCATTTTATAGATTATCTCTCTTTCTCTCTCTCTCTCTCTTCTAGAATCCAGAATCTGAGTTTCAAATCGATATTTGGTGTTCTATTCTAGCATTCTACGGATGCTTATGCATTTTGTATGTTCTGCTTTGACATGTTCAGTAGTGGAGTTCCCTTAAGGACGTACTTTGCATAAATAATGTTTTGTGAGAGATAATACTGCCACACGAGAACATCAAGCCATTCCTTTTCTTTATTTCATCAATATAGTAAAATAAATAAAAACGTCCCTCTGTCTCTTGTATAATAAATTGTGAATAAAAATACGGGTTGATTCTTTTGTTCCTCTGCCCCTTGCATAAGTGATCAATTGTAAATAAAGACATGGTTTTATAGTTTAGTTCCTTTGTCTCTTGCGTAAGTAGTTAATTGTAAATAACGACATGGTTTTATGGTTTAGTTCCTCTGTCCCTTGCGTAAGTAACTAATTGTAAATAACGACATGGTTTGATGGTTTAGATCCTCTGTCCCTTGCGTAAGTAATCAATTGAAATGAGGACATGGTTTTATGATTTTGTTCCACAGTGTAAGTGATCAGTTGTAAATAACGACATGGTGTTTGATGGTATTGCTCCGGGATGTAATGAAGGCTGTTCCTCAATGTAAGTGATCAGTTGTAAATAACGACATGATGTTTGATGGTATTGCTCCGGGATGTAATGAAGGCTGTTCCTCAATGTAAGTGATCAGTTGTAAATAACGACATGATGTTTGATGGTATTGCTCCGGGATGTAATGAAGGCTGTTCCTCAATGTAAGTGATAAGTTGTAAATAACGACATGGTATTTGATGGTATTGCTCCGGGATGTAATGAAGGCTGTTCCTCAATGTAAGTGATAAGTTGTAAATAACGACATGGTATTTGATGGTATTTCTCCGGGATATAATGAAGGCTTATACATAAGTGCACGATGTACTTCTACGTCCACTGTATCTCCCATGTAATGTTAAATATAACTACGAGATATTTACCTAATTACCTTTTGTACTAACAAGTGATACATTGTGATATACGAAGTCAGAATGTTGTAGTAAAAATCACCTAGTGATTGCTATTATATAGACGAAGTGAAACATTAAATAATTATATTTGTAAATAACATGCTTTTCAGCTACATTTCTTTGTTATTTTGTCAGGCCAAAATACGTAAAAGAAGAACGATGCGATTTATTTTATAAGATATTAACCTACTAAAATCCGTAAGCTTGATTGATTTCGCAAGTTATGTAATATTTTTATATACGACCTTATCCTTGTACATACCAATAACACTTTTTTTGGCTGAGAAGAAATTATCACTGTTATCAAAAGTAAGCTCCAGGCAAAATTTTGATATTCAATAATTCTCGTATAAACTTCTGTTGTTAAATAAAAATACTAAAAGAATTGAAATTTTAAGATGCTTAAAAAATACTTTTTGTAATATACAGCCACAAAATGTCTACAGTTACATGCATACACTTCTGCACTCTACTTACTTCACTTACTTATTGTTTGTTTTGGACACATTTGGAATTTATAAATGAATATATAATTTGACTGAGTACCATTCGTTCATTTAGCTGAACTCATATGAGTCTTGTTTGACCTTGCTTCGAAGTTTGCAGTAGGAACGTGGTTGAGAACCATAAAATAATGAGTGACCTCGAACGCCCCAGGGAAACATATGACATTATTCATGGGGCCGTGAGCGCTCATTTGTGTCACGCTTGCTGGTTTCCTCGACCTGGGACCTCGAGACTGGCGAATATAGTGACAACCCCCTCCCCTCACCCCACAACATTAACATTCCTCAGCAATGGTAAATTGATATAGATAATCATACTATTACTTAAAAAAAACCATACTCACAAAAACGATTATATATATAATTTCAATAAACATTGAATCACAAAAAGTACTTGCTCCACCGGAACTCGAACCCGGATCTCTCACTTGCCGGGTGAATGTGCTACCATTACACCACAGAGACCTTACTTTTTAGGATTCAATTATTTTGTATTTGACCGTATCTGTCACATATAAGTTTAAATAACCAAACTAACATATGATCGGAAGACCAAATACCTGTCAAACGACTTTTATTTTACATTAAATTTGTATAAATGGCAATAGCCTTATTTAATTTCAATAAACATGGAATCAAAAAGAACTTGCTCCACCGGGACTCGAACCCGGGTCTCTCACTTGTAAGTATAATACACACACACACACACACACACACACACACACACACACACATAATAGTTTTTTAAGGGAATGGCATAGCTTCCTTATTACTTATCCTTATTATGCCGGTCCTCATGTGTCACTGGCCTATGCGACGGTCTTTTCGAACCTAATAAGGAGGAGAACACTAAAAATGCAATGGAAATAATAAAAAGAGCAACGGTCATATACCTAAGCAATTAAAAAAGTAATAACTTCTATAAAAAAGAGGAAGGATTCTTTACTTTTACAGATAGAGAGGACTGAAATTGCACATGATATAGTGTTGCAGAAAATAATAGGGCTGAATTTTAGAAGGTATTAAATATGGGAAGGATTCTGTGCTTGTAGAAGAAGAGCAAATTAACGTTAACATAATTTAGTGTTATAAAAAGCAATAGGACCTAAACCTTCTCGTGCAATATATACGGTTTTAAAATTGTATATATAAATATGTTATATATAAAGGGTTTACTTTGTATATGTATTTATTTTTAAAAACGCTTACCTATTTCAGAATAGGATATACTCGTATAAACGTATCCTTAGTCATATCACTGAAGTATTAAATTATTGAACAAAATGAACAAATGTTTTTAGGCGATGAGAGGATACTCGTATGGTTCCTATTTTATTCACACTGCAACCCTATGTAAAAATGCGGGGTTTTTCAAAATAAAACTACGGAATTGGTTTTTAAAATGGTATAAAAATGTTATCCTATTTAAGTAGTTATGCATAGAATATTAGTTATAAAGTAGAATATATTAGAAGCGTTATTAGCTCAATTTAAATATAGTTATGCAAACGTATACATATTTTTTTGGGGTTAAATTTTAATGCGCCAATTTCGTCTAAATGCGCCCGTTATCGCAAGGTGGATAAGTGTAGTATTCCTGGTAGCTTTGGATCAGCACTCAACTAAGGCAAAGTTTTTAATTCATTTATTGTGAACGTTATTATGTTGCAATTTATAGCTTTAAATTGCATAACAAAACTACATTTGTTATAGAAGTATAATATCTGTATCTTCCCTGAAAATTATAATAATGTTAATATAAAATAATATAAATATAATATATATATATATATATATATATATATATATATTATTATATACATATTATATTTATATTAATATTAATTGTAACTTTATTATTTCGAAATTAATTATATACAAGTATATTAAATCTGAAAAATCAGTACAGCTATAAAAAAAAGAAATAACAACTCTATAATATTTGTTATATAATATAACATTAAACTTACTTGGTATGGTTCAAGTAATCTATTAATAATTAATTGATAACATAAAATTAAATGTGGATACATAAAGGACAACACCAATAATTACAACATTTCTTGGAAGTAAATGCCGAAGGCAACTTGATTATTTCGGCTTCCTTCAACTTCCTTCCACTTTCTTTATTGAGGTATAATTACTCCTGATAAATCAAGTAAATATGAAATAATTCTATATAGTAAAACTGTTTTGTAAAAATATTTACGATAGACAAAAATATTATAATTAAAATACTCAAGCGATTTATAGCTTTATTAGGCTTGTAAAATGTAACAAATCTGAATGTATTGTTGTAGAAAAACTTCATAAATTACCAATAGTTTTGAATTTATTGCCAAAAAATGTCAAAATAAAAGTAGCCGTCATCAAGTATTAACGCAATAATACTTATAATAATATGACAGTTATTGCAAGGAAGTTAAAAGTACAATTAATTTTAAAGGAAAAATATTTTCTAAGCATTTTATGTATATCAAGGTATAATTGTTACAAATGTAGAATATCGTGTAACTGTTAAATATTTCAAATTTATGTTTTAAATATACAGCCATCGTTTCATAAGCATAAAAATCCTTTTCATCATAAATTGATCTTTAATAAAGTTTCAGAAAATATTGAAACACCATTCTCTAATGTTAGGTACATGCTAATAACTGATATTTTGAATTTGATCGCATTCAAACAAGTATAATTTACCTAAAATTTATATTTAGCGTTTAGTGTTAGGAATGTATAACAGTTAATAACTTACATTAACTTCAAAGGTTTTTTCAAACATTGAGTTAATCAAAAAATTGAGGTGAAATCAATCTGTTCAAAATATAAAATTTTTGGAGCATCTACTGCAAATCTGAGAGACTGAGATTAGGTACGGATCACGTTGTTTGCACTTATTATTAATTGTTTTAAATAGTCTTTAAAGACTGGTTAGTTATTAAAAATAGCCTATATGAACACCAACACAAGGAGACACAAGCACTAGGAGACACAAACACTAGGAGACACAAACACAAAGTAACACAAACACTTAAATAAAGTAAAATCAGGTTTCAGGGTAGGATTAAATAAATGCATCACTAGCTGCTTTATTTACGATTGAAAACAATCACTTTTTATTTTGAATTGTTTAAGTTACTCGTGCTAATGCACTGCAAGTTTAACTTTTATGTTATGTTCATATTCCCATAATCTTCACGAACCAAGGTTATGGGTCGGAACGGATCAGTCTGTAAGTGTAACCACCGTACGCTGTAGTTTTGCGATTAACAGCTGGTGCAGTACATTTTTTTGTAATCCGGAGAGACCGGTGGGGAGAGTAAGTTAGGAAATTCATCCCCTTCCATGAATACTGCATATGGTATACCCTCACGCGATTCTTAAATCAAATCATTTTAAGTATGATATAGGTAAGCTATAATAATTAATCTAGAACTGTAATATAAAATTGCTATAATTTGCAGGTAATGCGCCGATGGTCTTTAGACTAATTTGATTGGAGGCAGCAGTATATATGTATAAATAAGTAGCCACTTTTTGATCACTGTCATGGATTCGCCCACTTGTGCCACTAGTAAACTCAATAGATTGTAGTTTTCTAGCAATTATGTTATATTATAATTTTATTTGTTTTCCACCAGTATATATAAAAAACTGTTATTATTGGACCCCGCTGACAAGTTCTAACTTAGCATGTATGATTGGTGAATAAATAAATTCTATTCTATTCTAGCAGTTCGTTTTGTTTTAAATGTAAATTTGTTTTCATTTTTCACATTTTACTTTAGAAACTTTTATTTTCTTCTAAGAAACGTTTAGTTTGAATTTCCGGTAAATTCATCGTTTGTTATTTGTAAAAAAGTATAGTTATGTTACGATTTTTCAAAATACTAGTTAATTAGAACATTACTAAAATTAATGGTTAATTAATTGTGCAATAAATTTAAAATTAATGGACAAAATGTTTACTACAAAAGTAATCACTGATGTGGTATAGATAAATTCTACTGCAATGTCATAATCATCATCATCATCATCATCATCTGACGTTTCCGTTATCACGGGTCGTCGTACACAGTCTCCTCCACTTTTGTCTGTCATTCCAGGTCTCCTCTTCCTCCACCTGCATTTTCTGTAGTCCCCTTCTCTCTATGTCTTTCTACACTTGCTCCTCCCATCTTCCTCTCGGTCTTCCTCTTGGTCTTCTTTCTCTTTCCTCCTTCTCCAGTGCTATTCTAGGCATTCTATTATCTCCCATCCTCTTCACATGCCCCATCCACTGTATTCTTCTTCTTTCCATTGTCTCTTGCAATGAAACTACCTTCAATCTTTCTCTGGTTATTTCGTTCCTTATTCTATCTCTTCTTGTAGTCTTCTCTATCCCTCTTTAAAATCTCATTTCTGCAGCTTGCAATCTGCTTAAATCATTTTTAGTCCACGTCCACGTCTCTGCTCCATATAATAAAATTGGTTGGAAATAAGATTTATACATCAATACTTTTGATTCTTTCTCAATGTTCCAACTCCACACTGCAATGTAACGCCCCTATTTACTGTTCTGTGGACATTTGGAAATGTTTGTTAATGTAGAAGATTTAATATTAACCTTTATTGTGGTGGCTACTCGAGGTTTCATGAGTAGTACTGGGACTGGAACATTTTCTTAACAAACTGTATTTGTCGTTAACACGGGAAAATCTTCATGTGACCTTTCAGTTCTTTAACTTTGAGGTTACAAAACTTTTTGTGTAACGTCAAAATTCGAACCTAAGGTCTTGTATTTACTTCCAGTCTTACAAGTGGATTTTTTTCTTCTCTTGTGTATGGCTGTATTTTATATTGTAGTGTTCAAAATGTTTTTGTCTCTTCGAAAGTCTTCACTTCTATTACAAACTATCTTTAGCATTTCAAAAATCTGTTAACATATACGTACAAATGTGGGTTTTACCTAGTAATCAGTGATTAGTAAGAGAGTGCACCAGATTTACATGATTTCCAAACCATTAATTCTGCCTTTGTCTATACTGACATCTCCGAACTAAATTTGAGCTGTATTATTAGTATTTATATAAGAACGTGGAGTATTTATCCACGTTTTGAATATATTCACAGTTTACGCATCAATTTTAATTACCTATTAAATGCGATGTACTAATACCTAAAAAAAGGAAGCAAAGTTGAGGTCTCTTGTTATCAACTTTGAAGTATCCATGTTTTGCACATTTAGAAAGTATCCACCGAACTGTGTCATTAAAGAAATGCGTCATCAACGTATCTCTTCAAATAATAGTGTCAAAACTTAAGTGTTTTCCAATCCTAATGATTGGTATGATTATGTTTAGAAGAAGTAGAATATCTTAATCAATGAATTCATTTCAAGCTTTATAACCGCTAAGCACGGAGTACCACAAGGTGATGTGTTAAGTATTGTATTTATTTATGCCCATGACTACTCTAAATAAACCTGACTATCTGAGTGAATCACTCTTGTTCACATCTTTCTAGAAGTGTGAAAATTGAAATAGCGACTCAAAAGAAACTTGAATGTCTTTGAAGAGCACAGCAGTGCTTTGTGTTTAGCAGCTTCAAGGTTATTGAGGGAAAGACGCAGAAGGTAGGTTGCACCTTGTCACGCTCAAGCTGTGTTTAGGGACTCTAATTCAGTACCCTGACGTTATCTTAATTCTAGCCTAATCTGGAATGGTCATACCACTCACGTTTGTACAAGGCCGTCAAGAGAAATATTTCTTCTGTGGTGAGGAACGTAGTTAGTTACTCAAGCCAAAAGTAACTATCAGATAACACCCTATGTGAATCCAAATTACGCCTAAAGAACACGGTAAGTAAAAGAATTAAATGAGCGAGTGATTAAGGAAATCAGTCAGTGCTGTTATGCATACAAATATACAAAATATAATTATTCTCTAATTCATATGGAATATAATGTAATTGTTTGAAGGTTATTTTTGACGATGGAAGGATTATGAAGGAAATAGGATTCTTCCGGACATTTGCCATCGTTCAGTGAAACAAGAAATCAGTAACACTACATTTCGAGATCTGCAATCTGATCTCTTCTTCAGGTAAAGAACTAACCTAATACATAATTACAAACTAGGTTAAAATAAAAAAACCTCACAAGCGTTGTAGTACGCCTAAGTCAGGAATCACAACCACCATGTTGTTTCCCAACTTCACTAACTCTATAAACATGCACTTAGTAAAAGAAACTATACACAACACTAATCATTAAAACTGAACTACGGAATACAGGTCATACGTCTTCATTCGTCTACTAACCACCTAAGGCTGACCAGAGGGCACTAGCCAATGGTAATCGTTACGGCAGACAAAAACAAGATGGAGGAAATAAAAAGGAAGGGGGACAGGAATGGACCCTTTCGTTATTATTGGTTCATGCGAGATGAACTTCTTAAAACCATATTGTGACTCCGCATTTACAATGACGCAATTAGGCCACATATTGGTTTAATACATATTGGTTGTAAATTGGTCTTTTGACCGTTGGAAGTTAAACAAATAAATAAATAAATAAATACAGATTTTATGATTTAACTTGGTTGGTTTTAGCTTACCAAGGATGCTATAGTGTAGATAATTAGAATATGGCATATACTATTGTTTTTGTACGAGTATATGAGTTTGTGAAACAATTTAAATTTGGTTTAATATTTACAAAATTTTTTTATATTTAAAAGTTAATTTTGCTATGTAAAATGGCACTAAAGTGAAAAGCGAAACTTAATTGTATTGTAAAATTGAACAAAATACTCGCACTGATTTACACTAATTTATAATATGCTAATGTTTTGAAATAAGAATAAACATCAAACAAATAAATCAAAACTATAATTTATAATACAAATTTATTCATAACCTGAAAATAATGCTTAGCAGTGTTTGAAATGTTTTTATTGTTACAATTTTTTCTTATGTTTAAGTTTATATCTTGGTCCTCTAGTTTAATTTTATGAGCACAATCATTTCCCATGCCCGTTATTTAAGGAGTATTATATTTAAAACAATAAAAATAGGTATACAATTATTCTTTTGTTAAGAAAAAAATAGCATTACCAAAAAAATTAGCAAAAATTGGTAATGAATGTATGGTAATATTCTTCCCGATCATAGCCATAAAAAGCAGGTAGATTTTCCGCAGTAACGCCAATGTCACTTCAATGTAAATGCTGCAAAATCATGGATAGTTTCCGTTTATTCTCCCTTTGCCCTTGACTTTCTTTACATAAACCTCAACATTTCGAAGTCCCCACATATTATTCTTCACTAAAGATTTTAAGTTTTTCATAATAATAAACTTACATACATGCTTTCTGAGTTATTTTTTGGGTGTAAACACTTCATAATTAATTTATAAAGCAACATTTTGTACCACTTTTTGCAATGGGGAGGCCATAACGTTCAATTTCTGAGATGTACTTAAAAGAAAGTAAAATAAAACAAATCTGGACAGGAATACACAAACAAACTAAGGTATATAACATACGATATGCTCATTAGCAATCATGCATTTTTTGTATTTCCTATCACTTCCTGAAAGTATGCCAACAATATATACGAGAGCTTAAATTTCTACTGTTCTCAAAAGTGTATGTGGGTATCATATAAAACAGAACAAGGGGAGAGCCAGTATAGTAAAAGGTGAACTGAACAATATTGATAAAACTTCTCCAGGGCAGAGATATATAGCCTACACAACTAGCCTATTTCTAGTCTCAACAACCGTGTCTCCAGCTCTACGGATGAAAGGTAAATTAAATCGTATTTTCAGCTGAAAGTTCACTTAAATTAATAAAAATATTGTATTTGACAATTACTGTAATCATGTTTTAGATTAACAGTTTTAAATATGAATATGGCCGTATACTTCGTTCGTAAAAGCAAACGAAAAACCGAAATAAGAAATAAAATTCATGTAATTTATCATTAAAAATAACAACCGTTTAACCACATAAACCAGTAATGTTATTTCATCCAATTTATAAAGCTATATAAAAATTAAAATGTAATTGCATTTTGTAAATTAAAATATACGAATAAATGTAATTAAAATTAATTTTGAAATTAAAACTGTTTAAATAGAAAAATTTAGTTTGAACATCACTATTTAATAATATTTTATGTGATGATATTTATTAATACAAAATAGATAATTATCTTCAATAAAACCACCATTTTATTTTTTTTTTCAAATATTTAAAAACTATTTTACATCTATTGTACGCTTTCTCAGATAAATACATGTATAATCTCTTAATAAAAATAAAAAGTAAGAACAAATGAAGACAAAGAAACATGCGAGAATGATAGACGCACCAAAGTTCTTAAAGTACAACAATTTCTCCAGATAATTATATATATATATATATATATATATATAATATATATATAATAACCTTATATATATATATATATATATATATATATATATATATATATATAAGGAAGCAAATTAACGGAGGATTTTCAGCTTATTTTTATAGCTTGTAAACTTAAGCAAAACCAAAACTATATCACATTAGATATAGTACACGTATATAGTACGGTATAATATACGTAATGTATGTGAGTTGTATCGTAGTTACAGCATGTAGTAACAGCATCGAATATACATAGACGGAACTTGCTAGTTGCAGCCTAACTTGACAATGGCAACTTGGAGACTTCATTAAGAATACAACTGCTTCTTCAGCAGCCCCTTGTAACAAGAGCTGCAAGGTGATGTGCAGTGATAAAAAATCTAAAACTAATCGTATAAGTAGTCAAATTATAATGACCTTAATATGTTATGTTGATATCTATATGCTAGCTATAAAGGAAACGGTTTAACTCGTCTATATTTACTATTTCGTACATAGCAATTAAGAGTTATCATTATTACTTAACGATTTCGTTTAGGAGAAAATGTTATTGGGGCATCATTTCATTAAAATAAATATATTCTGAGTATTATAAAGATATTATTCAGACATGATGCCTCTAGATAGGTAAAAATGGAAAATATTATCCTTTTTATTTCAGTTATTTTTATAAAATTACTTTTAAAAGTCATAAATTTAATTTTTACTTTAATGTGTAAAGTAATATACAATAGGATTGGTTTGATTTAGAAAATTGATATTAATTCGTCTGAAAAAGAAAAATTATTCAATACATTCTCAACTAGTTTTAGGTGTTTAGATTTTCTTCATAACTGAAAAGAAGATATATTTGTTGGAATACTTAAGAAATAAAGAAAACTAGTCACATCTTAAACTTAACAGTTGAATGTAAATAAGGCGCGCGAGATTTTCTTTTTCGTCAAGATGTTCAGCTGCAAAAATCAAGAGAGAAAATGTAGAATTCTAAAATATTGTTATCCTAACTTTGAACAAGGAAGAGAATAGCGAGTCCAAAGATGTTAGATAATAAATACTGTCCTGTGACAGAAACGCTGTGTTAATGATAGCTGTTGATTGGCTAATATAGGATGCTCACATATTGCCTTTCACTGGAGTGTGGACGAGGAACAGTTACTACAATTAGAGCTCAATCTCTACAACAACAGGTTCATTTCCTGTCTCATCTTGCAATTCGCTTATACCAATTCAATAATCAATTTAATGTTTCAGAGAACTATTTATGCTAGAAATACGCTTGATAAATTCCAAAATATTAACATGTGATTGAAGCCAAAAAATATCTGTTTTCTCCAAAAGGCTCTCTGAGAGATCCCGAGTTGATGCAATCGCTTTCTTAAATATAGTTTAGAGAGGATGGTAACTTAAAAAAATGTATGGTTTTTTAACTTTACATATGTTATTTTTAGTCTTAAGCTTGTTTTTATTAATTTTTAATTCAACGGATGCTTTGTGTAGACGTTTACGAAAAACTATATATTCTACTGTGTAAATAAAGATAAAATTTAATTAATTCTTCAAAACACTTTTTGTAAATAGTTTCTCCAAAAGCTTAACATTAATCTGATTCTACCACTTGATAAACTCGTTTAAGATCCTACATTTTAATAAAATCTGAAATATGACCAGAAATATCGACATAAACCCACCTCCCACACACAAAAACAGTAAAAAAACCAATCCAAACATGATCCTATGTCTAGAAATGTTCCTTGTTTTATTTTCTCAGGTTAAGAGAGAATCAAATTAAGTTGATTTTCGTGTGCTAATATATAAAAATATTGAAATTGGATTGATTCGATCAAAATTTGTCTTAGTTTTTTTTTTTTTTATAAAAAAGGAGAGGCCGATCCCCTTTTAAGCCTTATTTTGTCCGTCCTCATGGACCACTGGCCTATGCGAGGATCTTATCAAACATAAATAAAGGGGAGAGTCGATACAGTACAAGGTGGATGGTACTGATAAAAGGTGCTACGGTCACATATATATATATATATATATATATATATATATATATATATATATTTATATTTATATTTATGTTTTTAGTTATTAATATTCATGACAAAAACACTTGCCTATTTTTTTATTAGCCTCAAACGTATTTTGTGCTTATTTTGTATTTGCTAAATAAATCACCAGACATTTTTATACTTGTATTATAACTTGTATACCACACCCAATAGCCATCTACGTATATTCGTTATAGTGATATGCATAGGTGTTAACATCAATAAGTGTTATTTCTTTCACTTATTGATGAACAAGAAACATATGTAAACTGTCATATTTGGTTGTTTTACATATGGTCAGATTCCGTTATATGCCCCCAACGCTTAAACATTTTTCAATGAATTTAGAACGTTATAAAACGATGTAGTTGAGTAACAGAACTAACATTCCATCAATCAACAAGCATTTACAGGTATTGCGATCGGTATTGTTGTCGCTGTTATCTTTCTTTCTCGAGAATCCCGATTAAGGCAGGCCGCGCGGCATCACATGATTATTTAAGTTTTTTTCACGGTACATAATTGCCTTTCCATTACAATTCAATTTATATTTCTGATCAGCCCCTCTAGAATTTGATATTTTACTGATAGGTACTATCTCGAGGGATGTTTTTCTTTCGTTGACATCAGCGCGTGGCTGCCGAAGCCCGCGCTGATGGCCGGAGGCACTCGCATTTTGGGTGGCGGAGTGTGATCAAGAATAAAAACAAGTTTTGTGTGTTTTTTCAATAAAGAGTTTAGTTTTTGTTTGGTAATGTTTGTTTTTGTTGAATTTTTGTGTTTGGAGAAATGTAGGGGTGTGTGGTCGATATAATACGTAAGTACCCTTTTTTCTTAGCTAGTAACCAATATTGTAATTCATTATAATCATCCGTAAATGAAAAATTAGCGTTGTTGGCATAATGTTTTGTGTTACTCAACTACATCGTTTTTATAACGTTCTAAGTTCATTGAAAAAAGTTCAAGCGTTGGGGGCATATAAAGGAATCTGACCTTACATATTTATTATATGTAGTATGTACTTTGCAAATACGAGTAAAATTCCGTTATCTTCCTTTCATCAGTTCAACTATGGTAAACGTGTTATATAAAACTCTAAAAAATAGAAATGTGATAAAATAAATAAAACAAATATTTGCTTAAGTGCGTTTATAACGATGAGTAATTCGAAACGATTTCGATTTTAACTTCATTATGAGTTACTAATACTGAGGAGCACAATTTAGTGTGTTTCAGTTCAATTGAAAGTATGACAGCTTGTAAGGTGTCTGAGTAGTCCGTAACTTTAGCTAAACAAATCTCCAATAGTAATAACTTTCCAAACTGCTGAAAGGTGTTTTTATTCTTTAATGATGCCTTTAAAAAGTGACAAAACATTTTTCCATTGACATAAAGCATTCAAGCTGTGCAACAGAGTGTAAAGTAGCCTGAGCTGAACGATGCATATCACTATAACAAATGTGAGTAGGTGGCTGTAGTGTGAAGTATGCAATGAGTTAAATGTACCCTGCGGGTTGGAGTAGGAAAGGTCATGAAAAATGCAAGAGGGTTTTTTTCATTCTCCCTCTCATTTTAAGTGGATACATGCAGATTGTAGAGTACAGCGTCAAAGCGACAACTCCAGAGTTAGCTGCGAGGCAGTTACCTTAATAGACTTTGAAGGGAGTTAAATGCTCTTCCACCAAGAGTTTATAGGCTTAGACGTGTTTACATAAAACGTTGCTTCATTAAAATTACAAATTTATGGTTTATTGCTGGAAAGTGAAAAGGCTGAAACAAAGTCTTATAGGAAACACACATGTTTTTTACACTTTTTTATATAAAAATTAATACAATTACAAGGGAATTAATAAAAAAAGTAATTAAGATAAAAAACGTTACAGCAAATAAAAAAGCCATAAATACGAAATTAACTTGAAAATCAATTTATATGTGAAAAGACTATAAAATACACTACACAAAAAAAACAGGTTTTTGGATATGAGTTATCGAAGCCTATTAATCAAAGCGAGGGAAAATTTCATTTTTATCTGATGTCTCGATAATATATGCAAGGCCTCTACCATGATAAGTATGAAACCCTCCTAAAAAAAAAAGAAAAACTATGCGATATGCTGATTTCTGAGCTGCGATTTGCATAAAAGTCCCCCTGGAAAAGAGGAAATTCGTTATTTCGAAAACGGAAACTTTTGATACGCCTAAATAAGCAATTAAAGTACAAAATTTTACAATGTGGGTGACTGGTGTTACAAGGCGTGTTTGAGGGTTTATATACCTGCACTGAGGTAAGTAACACAGTCATATTATTGGATTTCATTTTTGTCCTGTCTCAATACAATCTGAAGGAGATATCTGAGGGGAGCTGTCTGTTTATGGAGTTTTATCAATAAATCATTAATCTTTTATGGTTTTTGACAAAAATAACTGATGTATGACAAACTCTGACTGTAATAAGGGACTGGAATGATTTCATTTCAATATCTCTGTCGGTCAAAACGATATCTCGAGAACGAAGACTTGTAATTTCGCTTAAATCCTCATTTATATATGAGCAACGTCGATTTTTCGTGATGTTTCAATTAACATCAGGGAGGTTGTTGCATTTTTACAGTGGTATTATCTAATAGGCCTACTATGGTTCCAATGAGAAAATTAAAGAATAAATCAACTATAAAAAAACTGAGAACAAAATTATGGTTGCCTGTAAAGTCGGTTTTACGGGCGAAGATTTTACGTGACAACGTCTTTTTTCTCGGTAGAATATTTATTGATATGAATATTATTAAATTTGCACAATAGAAACAAGGAATTGAATGAAAATAAGAATTGCACAAATTTTAACTATAGAAATATAATTTTGTTTACTAAAACATTGTACATAATTTGAAATTAATTAAAATTTGTTATTGTAAATGGTAAAGTTGAATAAAACATTTACTAAAATTGGAATTTGAAATTCTTGCTAAACACAGTTAAATTCTAACTCCGCGCGTGGTGATTGGTCGGTTTAGTTCGTTTGTTTGGTCGCACTGTTATGACAGGTTAGAGGTTATAATTTGTTATTTTAAATGTTTGACTAGCAATACGCGCTGTTTCTTCTCAATCGACTGAATTACGATTGTTTGCAGAGTGATTTTAAACTAATAATTTACTTAAACACTATCAACATTTGTCAATAGTATGACATAACCTATAAACTCAGTTTCTCAACTTTTGTGTCAATCTAACAATTAATCAATCAATCATAGTTTACGATAATGAAATATCAGTGTACAATTTATTTACCTTTATTGTTGTAGTTGTTGTAAATGACGAATCTAAGCACTCCACATTTTTCACGAATAAACATAGTTATCTGCTTTATCCCGTGCGGCGGACCACAGTTATCTGCTTTATCCCGTGCGGATCCCGTGTGGCGGACCCACTGGACGGGCATCGTAACGTTACCGGGCGTTACACTTTTTCATGAGTGGACTCCGAGCCGCAACCTAATTTAAGACGTTGTCACGTCAATAATATGACATTCTAACATTTGAGTAGTAACAAAATGAAATAAGCTATCATAGAATTGTTGCACACATTCTCAGTAATGTTTGTTATACAGCACATGGTGTGGAATATTCCTGCTTTGTTTCAGATATGAAAGTTTCAATAGGTTTTAGTAATAACCCTACACCTGGTAGTAATTGTGTTCATTTAACACGGTGTCGTAACTAAATTTATAACCCGCAATACACAAAGGGCGTTAACAACCCTTATTACCAACACAAGGGTTTACTATTACCTTTATCTCGCTCCATCGAACTACTCTACCTTACATGTAATGCATCAAAGCTGTCTGACATAACAGGGAACAATTTTCGATTAACGAACTCTGTTTGTTCTTTAATAAATAGGCCAACACTGGTGGTAAATAACAGTCTGGTTATTTAAGTCTTTTTTATCAGTTTACTATGACTCTTGATATTGAATTAAGCAGTTATAAAGATCTGCCTATTGTTTTACATTACATATTAACGAGAGTTAATGCTAAAACCTAAAATATACCTACATACTTACTTAGTAAAAACTCAACTGTTGTTATAATTATATTTTCAGGATTAAAATATACAATAGGTATAAAGAAAAGTTTTCAATCTATAAGCACACAATCAGAAATTTTTGAAATCGACAGAGGAATTTTTCCTTAGAGGGAAATTGATAGTCAGCTACGCTAGTTTGTGTGAAGGACGAAATGAGAGGGTCACAACACAGGTAAAAATATTACGCGATAGTTTTTTTTTCTTTCCTGGTTCGATAGACTTAAAGCCGACCGTCAGAAACATAAATGACAGTTATATCCTGATGAAGAAATAATATATATATTGAGATGACACTGAATTAGCATTTATTTACGTATTTAGTGTTTGCTTTTTAGTGGGTAAAAAAATAAAAAAAATTATATTTGAGAAAATATAACCATTTAATTATGTTTAATCATTTTGAAATCATTTAATTTTACCTCCACGAAAAGTAGCATGGCTGACGATACAGTTCTTTCTTAGGGCAAAATTCTCTATTTATTTATTATTGAAGGAAAAACAAGTTGTATTTTTATGTAATTAAAATTGGCTTTCGGCTCCTGGAAGCAGAAAGGGAAAATAGGGTGAAGGATTTAAAAAAAAAAAAACATATTGGAGGGGCCAAAATCGGAATATTTAGCCCTTCTAATCCACCCTTATACTTGAATTTGAATATTTGATTCCTTACAGCTAACACAGTTTTGGTCAACTTAATATTTCACCAACGTCCATTAGTTTTCATCAGAATATATTCCTTATTAATCCTCGTCGTTCTTATAGTCCAAATTGCACGTTAAGTGATCGATCACGATGAAATTTTAAAAATGAAGTTTTTTTCTTCCTCTATTTTGGCTACTTTAGAAAAAGTTTGGCTAAATTTTTTTGTATTGGTTTCAAAATTGAAGAATTCACAAATTTGATTCCTCTCAAACATTTTTATAAAATGTTTTTCTGCACTGTTAATGGTACTTTAGCTAAATACCTACTGTGACTTTCAGTACTCAATTCTATTTCGGAAGTGTTGAGTTTAATTAAATTTTACTTGACATAGTGTCATTCTGCTGAGTAATACTCATCTAAAGGGTCCTGGGGAATAAAAATACATCTAATTGTCTGTAACGACAAAAACAATGTGTAAAATTGAATTGGCAGTAACTTACTTGTATTGCGGCACTTTAACAAGGTTTGTAATCCCCTTGGTGTACATGGTCAAAATAAAGCGTTTAACGACTCTTGTTAACTGTTTCATTTAATAAAAACTTAATTTAACGTTGAATTGCCACAGGATAATAAAACTTTTTTATGTATTGTGTCTGACAAATATTTTACTTTTTATATGACATTTTTTATATGCGTAACAATGAAAAATAATTAATGTTTGAGACTGATTTTATTTTTATAAATGCTTTTTTCGCATTCCCACTCGTTCTATTTTAACTACAATAGGCTACTGCCAACAATACTTTTATATTTTACTTTCATATTAGGTACTGAGATTTGGGTCATTAATCACACTAATTTAAACTTATATGAGTTAAATGATGGTGTTTAACCTTTTCAGGCTATAGAAAATGTTTTTCACAAGCCAATTGAACATTTTTTCTTCTTGAAACCATGAGGACCAAAGGTTCTTGAGTTCTCCTGGTAGCCATATTGTAAAGTCTGACACCTGTGTTCAAGTCTTCTTGGCAATAAACAATTCTGGTTTTTTTAAAGGGGAATGTGTGTATAGTGCTGTTGGAAGATTATTAATCAAGTAGGAGTATTATGAGTAATGCATGAGTAGTAATGCCTCTCCTGCTGCATGTACTGAATGTACTCTATCAGAGGAATTCAAGGCAGGCAAAATTGATGGGTTTAAATATTCTTTAGTATTGTAATTATGCTTTTTCGTTTTATAATTTATTTGAGCTTGCAGAGTTGTCCAGTGTGATCTGAAAGCGAGGTATGAACAACACACTGAAGTCAGTGTCAAAAGAATTGTAAAACTGTTTCGAAGATTGAAATCTACCCGTCTCTTCAGATGTACACTAAGAAACTGAAAAACTAAAAATGCATCAATAGACTGACACTATTTTAAAGTTAAACATATTATTAAGCAATCCTTGACGAACTGAATGAAGTTCAGACTGGAGAGAATGAACTCAAGCAATTTCACTGCACAGGAGCTAAGAGAACAAACACGTCACACCTGAAATAACGAAGGTGAAGCAATAAACGAGGAACTCAATGTCGGCATTTCCTGTGGTATCGCGGTGCGTCATCTGAAATAAAGAGAACAGAAAAAGATGGTCTGGACGGGGAGGGGAAATGGCAACCTTCTCCGGCTAAAGAAATTATTTTTCTTTGACCTCAAGGTCATGGATGTGTACGAATTTAAATTACTTGAGTCTACTGAGTATATATGTATGCATATATAGCTTTTATGTCTTTTTCTTTAAAAAGGAAATAAACATTGGTACCTTCTAAGTTTTAGTTGGCTATTACTGTTATAATAAAAATGGCAGGAAGCTGTTTTCTTATATTAATAACTAGAATTATATTCTTTGTTTGTTTACCTGCTATTGTCGATGTCATAAATGGTTCTATCCAAGTAAATAAATAGTAAGAAATTTTTTAAATCAGTGTTTGGCTCCTGTTGTCAGTGTATAAATGTCCTGGTTAATTGCTTCATATTTTACGCAAGTTAAGTTAAAAATCAATTAGATATTTTGAAACAAATTGAAATACAGTGAACGATCTTTACAGTTTACACATTTACAATATGTGTGTTTATAAAGCAAAATAAATAATATTACTTGTGTAAAACTATTTGTAGATTTTGTTTGATTTGTACTTTCTTCCAAACTCAGTTTTTAGAAAAACTTTTCAAATATATTCGTATAAAACAAGTTAAACAACAACAGGAGATATATATTGCAAAAATCATAAAACAAAGCGTGCGCGTTTAAATTGTTTTTAAGTGAGCTGCAATGAAAAATGTATAAACTAAACAAAGCTTTGGATGAGGCCAGGCATTGATTGGTCAACTACAATAGTGAATTACAATGGGTCTGTTCATTAAAATACAATTCAAACGCACTCTACGAGTTAATTTGAGTAGGCCAGAACTGTCAATTGCACTGTGGACAAACAGTCTGAGTTCCGCTTAAACCTACTCCAACTGAATTAATATTCATATACTAGGGGCAAGTAAATAATTACAGTTTAATGAAGAGAACATTTAAATTTTAAATATATTGAAATAAACATATATATATATATTTGCAAAGGCGGATCACTTTACATGTATGTGGAAAATAAAATAGAGAAAACACTTTAAATGTATAATATCTTCTCTGAGATATCATAATTATTACTTTAATATAAAATGTCCATACATAGAGTTTTTTCTCCACTATCGAAGAAACTAATTTGATATGCCTAGAAGACTCTAACTCAGAAGAGTAGTGTAATTGTTCAAATTGTTTGCTTTATATGTTATAGTACTTGGTTATGAAGTTGTATCTGTACTATAAACTTGCTCTGTAACAATTTAATATTTAATTAAATTTTTAATAGTAGAATAATATAACTTCTAATAGCAGTGTGTATACTTAATTTTCGATTCTTTGTGGTAAAACAAAATATCCACTAAAAAGAATGTGTTTCATGGAAAAAGTTATGTAAATTAGGCTAATAATGATAAAAACTACTGAATATTTTAAGTATTGTGAACCCTTTCAAATTTCTTTTCTAATTCCATACAGAAAATGTGTGTTCAAAAGCTCAGCCAATTTACTATCCTAGCCTGTAAGTAACATACTGATCTGGGGTTAATCGATAATGTTTTTGGTTTTCTTCGAGAAAAAAAAGCTTATAAATTGCACTAAGTCATATAAGGAAGGACCTGTGCGCTGCTTCAGGAGTGACAGGGTATTCTGGATGGGTAAGGTGGGGTTAGAGGCTGCCTCCTATCGGGTTCCATGAGGAAGAATTTAGGGCAATAATCTCAGTCATGTCCCCTCGAGAATTCCAAAAGGGGAGGCCAGCTCTGAACCAGGCTCTCCTGTCAAAGCAAGCAAGGGTTAGCACACCCTTATTTTGAAGATAGCAAGAACCTCTGATACTTAGGAAACGAACCCCACCAAGTATATCAGTCATATCTGCAGTTGACTAGACCTATCGAATTACCCTTGCATCCTATAATTTTGACGTTTGCGGTTAGTGATGTGCCGCTCCTGGACATCCATACGGTTGCCCAGTATAGGTTCAACTGGAAGGGATAAACGAGCCTATTGGATTGATCGATCATACTATAATATTTAAATTTATAATTTGTAATTAATTACGGTTTTTGAAACAGTGGAAAATACCCGAAGCTTTATTGGAATGCTAATTATTTTAACAGATAATATACTTTGCGTGAACTCATATTATTTAGTTTTAGATTTTTTGTTCATCACAAATGATTTTGGAAAATCATACTAATTTAAATTTCTATAAAAAATAACATATATTATTGTGTGGTTTATAGTTATTTAAAAAAATGATACCAATGTTGAGTTTGGATAGGTAATCTTGATGATGTAAACAATAACAGAATATTTCACTTGAAAGTAAATAAACTTTGAAGTGTAGAAATGATAACAGATTGTAGTGCTTCTTTTTCTAGAATTAATATTACCTTACAATTGTATAAAACCTGAAACTGAAAAATTCCTCTTTCATTTAGTGACGCTGAAGTGGGAAATAGATGATTACGTAAATGTCAGGACGTATGCAATCAAATAAAAACAAGTAAAGAGTACGAGCGAGTGTTGGTAGAGGACTTGATTAGTCTCCAGTGACAGGTCAGTGTGTTCAGGGACAATCAGACGTCCCGGGAGTGTCGCCCTAATACTTTCATTAATCCCATTGTCAAGTTTACTCACTAACAAAATAATAAAGGTAAATCCTGGGATATCCTTTCCAGGCTTTTATCATAAATGGAGAGGTAATGGTAAATGTATAAAACAGGTTCAAATAATTGTTGTTTATATTAATTAAAATTGCCTTAGAAAAACAGTTCACACACAATTTTTATAAAGAGCCTTGATATTGGTAGTATCTTACAAAAAACTTCACACATTAATTACATAGATTGATCAGTATGTAACAATACCCAAGCCTAATACAAGATTTAAATCAAATAACATGAATAAATGACTCAAAATCTTACGATTGAAGCAGTAAATTCAGGGGAATCGTTTGGTTTTCTAGTTTATTGACCGGATATTTTCGAAATTTTATATGGATATTCTACGACTTATATGTTAACTCAGGATTGATAATGAGGGACGCTTGAAGATAAGGAGTCTAAGTTAAAAAAGCTGAATAGAAACGGTTCCCAGACATACGGGACCTATTATTATTTATATTGCTGCTTCTTTGAGCATGTAAATAATTAATAGAGCAGGCAAGTATGAATATTTTAAGGAATTGTGTTATCAGTTTAATCTGGAACATAAAGTATGGGGATTAGGATCTGGACGGATTAAGATTTCACATGACAAAACATTGAAATATGCTACAAGACTTAACACACTAGCTTTGTACCCAATTTGATTATTTAAAGTTAGTTTATAAACTACTATAAGACTTAAATTATTTTTTAAATAAAAATGGATCACAAAACGTGTTTCTAAGTGCTATTATCAAGAATAGCTAGATAATTTCGGCTAATTATTGTCGTTAAATATGCGTTGAAGTTCGAGGAATGTTTATATGAAGAGAAAGATCCGAAAAATTACTTGAAATAATTTTCAATTCAAGAAATAGTAATATTTACGTTTCACAATGCTCCAAATTTAACTGGCACTGAACAGCTGTTGACACTTACGAAACACCAGTTCTTCAAAGAACCGGAAACATCTGCTTACAATTTTAATTTCAGAACAGTGCTTGACGGTAGTGATGCAGATAACACGAACAAAGTAAATGTCAAACCTTTACTCCAGATTGCGCCAATAACGAATGTAAAACATCACTGCATTTATAAATACTATTTTAAGCACTGTTATATAAAACCAATCGTAAAGAACAAAGCTGGGAATTTTTTCTCTTAAAGTGCTCGAAACTGGTGGGCTTTTTGGCATTGTGTTATGGAGTTTTTGGCAGGGGATCAAGAAAAAAATAGAGAAATGAATACTAACAATGTCCCAACGATACATTCTTTTTTCCAGACCCCAGACTGAAGTCCGACTCTCTCTCTTTCTCTTTTATATGTCTTTTTCTCTATCAAGACAATAAAAAAAAAAAAACTCAATTATAGCAACGTTAGTGAATTAAAATGGGCGGTAACAGACACCTTTTGATCGCAGTAAGCTTCTCGGGCCCTACGTTTGCATATATTTTCTTCGTCGGGACTATGGAACAAACTTTACTTTCGCACAAGAAACTTGAAGTAAACTGAAGTAGGTTGTCGAGACTTATGTATTAGTATTTTTTTTATCGGAGCAGCAAAGCAAACTCAGCTATTGTGTTGGAAAGTAATTCGATCCAGAAATGGTCCTACATACATATGAAAAAACCACAATACAAGAGTCAGGTTAAACTCTGCTTCCTTTTAACTATGAACACTGCAATAATATATATAGCTGCTGTATAACCTACTTACTTTTGGAGAAAATTCATTGGACCTCCATCATATTACATTATAAGTGCTTTTACTAAGTAGTATAGGAGCTTCTATTCTAGAAATGGCGTGTAAAGTCATGGGCAACAGCTAGTGAAAAAAAAATGTTTTCTTAATATCGCAAGTGACTAGTAAGTAATCTAACTTTCATATAAGTTACATTAAAAATATCAGCACTAGCTGAACATGCTCTTAACAATTCTCACAGTAAATTTTCTTGCACAAAATAAGAGTACATTCAATTTTTAGAGGTATTATATATTAAAGCTTGAAACCATTATAAAATAAGTAAAAATATTGAAGTAAACACCCAACTCAATTATTTTAAGAGACATTTTTCGTTTTTTTTCTCTGAATTTTTGGGCATTTATGTTTTCTGTTTTGTATCTGTTACTATCGCACTTTCATTTATAATAGTAAACAATTTACAATATGGTAATATTAAGTAATTGATCGGTATATGGTTTGTCTAAAGGTAAATCTACATAGTATTTATTGCAAAATTTAGCACTGCATCTTCGCTAGACTTACCAACACTTATAGTATGTTATGTGTGAGATGAATGAATTATGTTATATTTTAAAGAGTATGTGTGCAAGGGAAACGAAAATCCGTTCCAAAAAGTCAAAACCGTGGTCGGCTGAACTTAAACCTACAGGAAATATACCTTCCTCCAATCAGGAAATTACAACATGTGCAATTCTTAGTTTCTCAAACCCAATAATCTAACAAAACATGCAAATGTAAAACATCTTAATACCGAGTGGGCCATAGGCATTCCCCCCCCCCCCCCACCCCCCCCCCCCCCCACCCCCCCCCCCCCCCACCCCCCCCCCCCCCCACCCCCCCCCCCCCCCACCCCCCCCCCCCCCCACCCCAGACGCAATCCAATCACCTGATCCAGAGTATGGCCTTCCGGCAGAGTAGACATCACGATCCTGGAACAAAGCAGAGTCCATCAAACAGTTGATAAGGACTTTAAGTTGGCTTTCTGTCAGCCTGAGCTGAGCAAAAATGGTTAAATCAATGCTAACAATGACTGAGTATGTAGGGTATTTGGAGTTTTTTTATCATCAAATCTATGTATTGTTTTTTTTACTCTCTTTGCTTCGTTTCCCTGATACGTAAAATTAAATTTAAAATCATAAATAACTAGTTAGGTATTGCAAAATTGTCAATTTTGTGTACACCTTTGTTTAGGTAGCTCAAAGATGGTTTCCAGGGAGTATAAAAAAAAATACACATTTGTGAGAAATATTTCAAATTTATGACTTCTTCAACACTTTTCAATTGCGTTTAATTATTGTTAATATATACCTCACAATTGCTTAACCAGTTACGTCTGACAATGGTCATTACAATGTTAGCAGTTTCGATTCGAATAGGAAATTTGTTACATTTTAGATATTTTTCCACTCCTTCTCACATACTGACACTTTTTCAGCTTTGAAAAGTATATTTTCTGCATGAATAAGGAGGACTAAAATAATAGTTTGGCACAAAACATAAAACCTATTTGCTCACACCTTTATGTTCAATTGCCTCAATTTTCGTCAAAATGCTTCGTTATTTGGATTATGAGCATTTTGGTGCTAACTAACTCGGACTATAATAGGATAGATTATAGGTGATAAAAATCGTTTTGTATATAATGTAAAAACCTGTGAGAAGTTGAGGATTATCTTTCACACCTGTGTGGAGTTGGATGGTGTGAAAAAAATATCCGCTAGCATTTATTTCCCATAGTTTCACATATTACGCGAAAAACTATGTTATTTATTAGCAACAAACTTAGAATTATAATATCGTAATGTTTAACTCATGACATCCAATTCCCTACACACCTACTTCTTTATATAATTCTAAATTTTCAATTCTGCAATCATGATTTATATTTATAAACATCGTTTACATGATGATTATTACAAGGTAGGAATACGCCACTCCACGAGTCGCGTAACAGCATTTTCTGAGGCTGCATACAAAATGTCAAACTAAGTAGCTCATTTCATTCTCAAGATCTCCTGCGGAAAGATAAGCAGACATCAATTCAAACGGGGAAGAAAGGTTTACACTCCCGGCAGACAAAAGAGAAATTGTGTCAGCCTACTGAGTGATAAGCTTCAATGACGCTCAGCATATTCCATGGTTGGACATGCACTATAGAACTCAATCTTGTCCATGTTGTTATCAAAAATCTTCAAATGAAATCTTTCCTTGAGACATTTTTTTTACTTCATAGATTAAAATTTGTGTTTATCAAGTTTTAACTCTAAGCAGTGTTCAAACAATAAATGTTTTGGTGATAAAATTGTATTCAGTTTTTAATAAAAAATTATTTATTCTACTATTTTCTCATTTCCATCATTGATACCCAAAGACCAATTTTACAATATTCACTGTTGCTCAGCCATTCCAATTCCATGAGGCTTACATACACCATCATCGAACTAAATCTTGCTTATAAGAAATCGAATCATTACGTAAAATTCTATGTCCGTAGGTCAGTTCGTTTTCGAGATATCGTATGGATGGACAGACAGAAATGAATGACTTTTCAAATCCCTCGAGTGATAAAAACTTCACTAACGCTCAGCCAATTATTTTTTGGTCCCTAAATAAATTATTCGTAATTACTCCTATCTATTTTAGAATTTGTGTTTATTGCGTGATAAATGTACAAAACTCTAAAGTCGGTGTGAAAAGAGACATCCCCAGAGGAATTTCTAAGATGGTGTTTCACTGTGTAGGTTTAAGTCCCAGATGAGCGCTCCTCTTCATGGATGAGGTAAATGGGAGAAGACAGCAAAGCTTTCACTCGTGTTTCACAGTTAACTGGACTAACGAGTCAACCCTTCCTTAGCCAGCTTAAGGGAGTCTACTCCTCATCCGTTCATTACTTATTCACTTTAGCCCTTTGTGAAATACCCCAGTTGAAGAAAAAGTAACTCCAGAAAAGATACTTTAATACTGTTGACTCCATTTAATAATTTTACTAAACCATTAACCATAAATAAATTTATTTATAGCTCATATTTTGTATAGTATATTCAATCACATCAAGATACCAAGTTGTATCATGCTAGTATGTACAAAATAGCGACCGCTTCGAATTAGCAATGTTAACGATAAAATAATGCGATGAAATTATATGACTGTTAATATGAGTTGTAGCTATACCGGCGTTTTAGTTACATTCTGCTACCTCTGGTATCTCAAAAACTACTTAATATACAATAAATTTTAAGTGGGTGAATTCAACTACTTTCTACTTTTTAATTAGAAGTAAAAACATATTTTTTTAAATTTAAAACGTTTTTTACCATTTGCCTATTTGGCGACCAATTTTAACATTTACAATGGTACACGCTATATTATCATGCAGTATTGAAAATAAAATAAAATTTTTGAACATTTTTATTTTTATTTTCTAACACTAAAATGGCAATATTTTTAACTAATATTTTTATTAGTCACAACCTATTATAGTTCTCAAAAATTACATTTTGGAGTATATAATAACCGTTGTATAACTAATTTCGAACGCAATAAAAGATCAAATGGCGTTATTGTTAAGTGGACTATTATTATCGTGTCTAGTTTCAGTAATAAAACCTTGGTGTAGTCAATAAAATACCAGCACGTGTATAAAAGTTTAATATTAAAACATAATGACCACTATAGCCAACAATCAAGTCACATCATAAAGAGACAGCTTTATATTTTTTGAACCCTTGCAGATATAGTATTAACACTTCGTACACCAATATTAAACTTAAATATTTAAATTTTTTATACAAATATATTAATTTTCAACATATCAGGAGACGATCCACCAGGAATTGAAAAAAGTCACAGATAAGAGTTTATTCTATAAAAACAGAAAATGATAACTGAAACAGAAAACACATGTCCAATTAGGGTGTTTATAAGTAGAGAGAAGCTCTCAGATTTTAGCTTAAAAATACGGTATAGCTCTAGATCCGAGCGTAATTAATTAAGAAGAATTCCATTATTTAATTTAGAGAGAAATGTAATACTGCTAAAACATTACGTTAATTAAAATTGTTATATTATAAATTTCTTTGTCACATTAATTATATTGTTCACATTCTAAAATGAGTAATATAGAAACGTAAATGCTACCTAGAAAAATTATAAAGAATGTTGCAATTCTTTTCATGTCTTTCCGTGATATTCTATATATTTAGACTTTAACTGGTAGCAATACAGGAAACAAAAGTGTACAACATGGCAACAGTGGAAGGACTGTAATTGAATTTTTAACAGCTCACATACCCACCTACAGTTTTCGTTCTCCTCTATTTCGTTGATGGAATGTTATAATTTTGTGCTTTAGAACTATTCTTGTTATCGAAATCGAGCAAATTTTTGGACTTAGTTAATCCCAAAGTATCATTTCTGAATACAAATATATTAGAAAACGTTTAGTGAATAACTTAATAGTATGCAAATATGTATCATAACGTTAAATAAAACAATAAACAAAATTAGTACCATTTTTTACATAACCCTAAGAATTCCAATTCCAAGTGCCTTACGTACACACATGCACAGTTTTTGTTAGATTTGATTTAATAACAATTCATAGATAGTATTTTAAATGCTTTAAATTATTTTATTTTGTTATTGTTGTCATCACACTCCGTCATTAAGGCCTCAAAATACTGTTCTAAAAGGGTAGAGGTGCACTTTTTTTTAAAACAAAAACAAAAAACAACCATTTTTCATCACATAAAAAGGATCTTTAGTTTATGCATTTTAAGAATATATATATATATATATATATATGATCCCAACGAATATTATACAGTGTGTCATTTTTCATACATATAAACTCATTATTATCTGTTATAGCTCATATAGCTTTACAAATGTTTGCATTTAGTTATAACCGTTGCTAGATTATGAAAATAATATTGTTTAATTTAATAAATATTAGATTTAATGGGAGTCAGATGGTCCTATTTAGTTCATGTTAAATTTATTAAGATTGATGTACTTTATTTTAAAAAGTATAAAAGATCAAATGTTAGTTTCCGTTTTATTTCAAAGTTTTGATTTTTTATATTTCAAAGACTACTAATTACGTACTACTAAAATTTTATTTCTATTTATTTTGGGATTTTCCCAGCTACATGTTAAGTCTAGTTTTCTGCAGAAATCGAACCAAAAATCATCTTGATACATTGAGTGGTTCGTAAGAAATGGTACAATGACTGTAAAAGAACAAAACTTTCGGAAATCAAAGTTTTTGTAAAATATATGACATTATAAATGTAAAAACCAACCTAAGTACAATTCCTGTATCATATGATGGGTTCTCCTGCTCTTCATAATGATCCTCAAGTTTCCTTTTAGCCAATATTTGTTTTTGTCTATATTTCTTTCAAATTCTTCTACAGCTTTCTCCGCTTTCCGGTTTCTAATCTCCTCAGCTTTCTTCATACGTTTAATTCAGATCTTCCCAGGACATATTCCAATTTCCTTCAGAATCTTACATTGTATAATGTTTCCTGGTTGTATTAAGCTATGGCTTCATAGACACCTAATTCAAATGTACTTTTTGTACAAAAGAGCTTTTTGTCACTCATTACCATATTACGTTATTTAACAAATCTGCAGCATTCTGAGTTCCACCATGTAAGTATCTGTGGAGCAGGGCAGGGTATGTTTGAATAGTTCTTGAATATAGGCTTCAATTGTTTCATCACTACTCTGGAAAGGTGTATATGCTAATTGTAATAATATTTTGCGCTATTCTCCTGTTCTTTCATGTATTCACATCAGGTATCTGGTCCGGAAGGACATAGGCCGTGAGCGGGATCACTATTTGAGGTGCCAGGTGAACATATTCAGGCCACACAGCTTGCTTCATATTTTTCAGATTAGCCACAATCCGCCTAATGGGTAGCCCATAATAGATTTGGATTTCATTAATTCCAGTATTTTTTAGACGCCCACGGCCTCCAATAGGCTTTCATCTTAAAGTGTTGTTTCGGGCATTTTTTCTTCAAATTAAGAAGAATTGAATATTTATATATATATATTTAGCGAGTTGGACTTAATACTCGATTTCTGTTTTTATTCGTCTTAGCAATGATCTTGGCATTTTATTTTTCAGTAAAACTAACAATCAAACGAAATACGACCACTTTTTACTTTTTCACCACAGAACACTAGCATAAACACAAAAAACGACAAATTAGAATACAGCTGATGACATCAGTTTTGTCAATTTGAAGATATCATTGCTTCCAATATGCTCTCTAACTCCAAACTCTACAAATGCCTTACTAAAGTAACTGAAATGTGTACTGTGTAAAAGTCGTATTTTCAAAAACATCAAATTTTTATGAAGATGTCTTTTCAACGCACGTATGTTTTATGCCATAACTTTTTTAATTACTTATGGAATAGAATAATCTTTGTGTCAAATTTGGTCTAAAAGTATGTATACTCAGATAAACTAAGAAATAAAATCGATATTTTTCCGATTTTCACCATCCGACTTCCATTCAATCTTTGAATCTGAACGCCTATCACGCCCTATTTGAATAACATTAAAGATCCAAAATCCACTAGGGTTGGAGTCCTTATGTGTATGTTTAGTCATAGAAAAGGCACCCTTTTTACAGTGAGCTCTTCTAATTGGCAAATCAATTATTAAAGTCTTGTTGGAACCAGGGGGTCTTTTTCTGTACAAAAAGGCCTTAGCGTATTGATTCTTAATAGTTTTTAATATATGAATCATTGTTCATTGTTTAGTGATACTCTGTATCTATACGGCCAAGATCCAGTGCCTTATAATTTGGTCGTGTATCAACAAGGTTTTCAAAATGATAAAGGCTTAAAACTTTCCAAACTTCATATTTAAAACATAATAGAACACCAAAAAGCGTCGCGAAGGGACACTGATAATTATTACAGAATTCTTGAGCAATCTTTATCAACTGGTAATTTTATAATTGTCTTGGTTGAATATTCATTATAGTGGCTGTTAAGGTTTTAAGAATTGCAAAACAGCTGCATAGCTTAACAAGTAAACACGACATCACTACAGGCATAGTAGTTCTTGAATATTTTTAACTAATCGTGGTACCCTAAGGGCTTCATTACATTCGTCTTAAACAAGTTTGATCAAGTAACTGGACTGTTCCAATATAGTGGTTACGTAATTAGAGGAAAGGGTTGACCTATTGTATAGCTCTCTATGTATAATGTTTACGTGTGTGTTTTTTTATTAATTTATATCAATTTTCACCACACTTTCTCCAATGAAATTCTTTATGTATGAGCACCCCTTCTTAAAACGATGACACACGAAATAACTAGCCAATTTTTTGTTCAACCAAGCAGGAAAATTTAGTCTATAAATGCTTTAGAAAATTTCACGTGCCAGAACACTGTAATAAAATTTCTAAAGTTGTGTTTAAAAATTAATCATGTAAGATATTTATTTTATTTAATAATTATGGATAAAGTGCTGTGAGTGTGAAGTGTGATGCCACACTTAAAGAAACAAGTGACAAGAGCAAAGCGCTCGTAAAGGAAACTGTACTACGGTACCCAGTTGGTTCAAGTGAGAATGTCATTAATGCTTGATACTACCTTCTTCGTATGTCACGTGCATTATTAATCTATCTTGTCATTACTTTAAAACTAAGCATAGGTTGAAGATCCTGGTTGTTAATGAAATGCGCAAACCAATAATCTGATATGGATTCAGATATGGACCTGCTTTCTTCCAAAGACCACTTGTAGTTTTTTAAATAAAGTGTATTTAGAAATTTTACGTGTTAATGGATAGAAATCTAATTTATTTATTAAATTTGAAGATAAAAGAAAATTTATGAAAATCAGTATTTTTTTAATTACATTATTAATTTATGTAAAAAAAGCACAATTAATTTATTAAGTTTTTAAAAGTAAACTACATAGCTTTTGGTCTATTTCATTGTTTTTACGCGTGTATTCGGCTTAAAAAATATATATTATCAAAAGGATACGTTTTAGGCATTTATGAAAAGCCATAAACCAAAATATTTAAAAGCAATCCTCTTTGAAAGAATGTTTATAAGGAGTAAAATGAACAACAAATATCAAGAACTTTTAAGATATCATTTTATTTATTCGATTTATTTACTCTAAAACTGATGTGGTACAACTGATTTTCCGAAAGTGATTTTTTCCATGTCATAGAATGCAAGTGTTAGTGCAGTGATGTTGGACGCTAAGGTAGAAGACATGTTTCACAATTAGCTAATGGATGTTATTGGACTACAACCGTACTCACCAAGCTCGCCTGTGTCACGTCTAAAGAAGATGCAAATTATACGAGTACGTGAATAATTTTAAATTAACAAGTAGGGGTTTAGGTTATAGCAGTTAAGTTTACAGTAAAAATATGGATACATCATCAAATAAAAGGTATCAAAGGCATCTTCGAAAGTATTACAAACGAACCTTAACAAACTACATATTTAGAAACGTTTAACAGGGCATTTGTGACTGTCATATGCTACAAAATGTATAACACAACGTTTCGAGGATTGAACTTTATCCTCTTCATCAGGTAGCAATTTATTACGTAATTTTTTAGAAAATAAAGATAAAAGAAGAGCATGAAAATAGGTCAAACGTAGTAGATTTTTTATAGATAATGCAATAGCAATAATTTTATAGAAAATTAGGAAACATTTTATCTATGAACTCAGTTACTCAGAGATCACTAGGTAAATCGTGCTAAACTGACCAGCAATTACCAGTGGTGGAGTTAACTTTATTGGGCCTAGAGGCTGAAAATATTTTTTTTTTTTTATTTATCCCTAGATGTTTTAAGCTGGTAGAGAGATGAAATACCAACTTTTCTCATTGGTGAGTTTAGTTTAATCAATCGTAGACAGATTATTTTCAGTTGCTTCATTAAGGTTCGAAGTACTCAGAAAGGACGTAAAGTCAAAAGTCAACAGCTGAAAGTGATTTGTAATATTTGTTTAATTGCATCTCTTAGAGTCGTATTTGAAATATTTTGAATAGCCTTCTTTATTTTTCTTATTGCAAGGTAGGCAAACAAAAAGAGGTAGTGGTGATGCCTCTCTTCCGCGAGCAGGAGAGCATTAATTTATAAAGAAACAACGGTACTTTTCTTTAAGTATAAGACTAGATATAATAACACATCACATCTGTTATAAATGCGGTTAACTATATGAAGATCATATATCTCCATTAGAGAAAGCATGACTCTTGAGGCAGAAGTGTGGACACAATTGAAAGGATCAGCCCAATCAACATCAGGTAGATTAAATCCTCCAATTGTTATAGTTTCATTGAAGTCATGATCAGTCAATAGTTCCTCAATTTAAGAAAAAAGACTTTTTTAACTGAAGGTGAACTGTTGGGGTGAAATATATCAGGCTACAAGAAGCTAAGTAATACATTTATAGGGTTATATCTTGATTAACAAGAGCTCAATATAATATCAGTAAGTTTTGAGTAATTGTCCTAAACCTGGTAGAATTCCTGGTAGATTCTGTAACTAATTCATAACCTGTAATACTATAAGGGCGTTAACAACCCTTATTACCAACACAAGGGTTTACTATTACCTTTATCTCGCTCCATCGAACTACTCTACCTTATAAGTAATGCATCAAAGCTGTTTGTCTCACATTAAGTACCGGAACCATTACGTTTAGAGAACCTCAGATTGTTGATATTTATTTTTTAAGCGTTTAACGAAGCGTGTCATTCAGAGAGGCTGCAAATATTTCATTTCTGTCCGACTGTCCATGAGTTTGCTCGCACGATATCCCGACCAAATCAAATTTTATTCAGAGTTTACATGAATCTTCAATTCTATAAAGGCAGAATCAAAATTTAAAATAGTGCAGGTTATTTGGGAAGTGAATTTTTAAATTGGTCTTAGTGGTGACAATGATTGCAACGAGAAAATCGCAGAATAACGAAATGTAAAAATAAATTATCAAGCTTTTAAAATTTCACATCAATAGATTCACGTGTAGCTGGCTCAGAATAATGGTAAAAATATTTTAAATTTCAAAAACACGTTTTTTAAATACTTAAAAAAATGTATTTTGAAAACAACATGCCATATGTAACTTTGATATAAAAAATATATATACCATATATTTTTATTTTTTTACTTTTTAGCTTTAACAGTTATTTTGTAAATCACGAACATATAAAATAGAAACAAAGAGATATCCAGAAAACAAAGCTTTTTTCAACTATCTAGAGGTATTTT
Source organism: Homalodisca vitripennis (assembly GCF_021130785.1). Taxonomy (NCBI): domain Eukaryota; kingdom Metazoa; phylum Arthropoda; class Insecta; order Hemiptera; family Cicadellidae; genus Homalodisca; species Homalodisca vitripennis. Next base: position 22,138,816 of record NC_060211.1, read on the forward strand.
TTTTTATATAATTTAAACTATTTCCTAATATTTGACACCATATTTTAAAACCACCCTTTATTGAAGTTCAGCAAACCAATTAACCAAGTGAACTAGACCGGATGCGTGAACTTTAAATCCAAACCTTGGAATGAAATTCGTATCTTGAACTTTAATAAATTGAAAAATAATCGCACACAGAGTTTTCTACATATAAATGAAACTTCACGCAAAATTTCAAGTCTAGATCTATCAGATCAATCTAGAAGAACCCACCAATTGACTTGACATTCTGCACAATCGATGATGCCGCATATCAGATTTGTCACAAGTTGCCGAGCGTTTGCGAACTTATTTTCAATTATATTATGGTTAACAATGGTCCCAGCGAGAAAACTTCGGAATAAATGAATTTGTAAAAACAAAAACTGAGTGCAATCATATGAAATTTGAATATAAGACATACCAACACATGTGGTCTAACCATCAGTAAGATATTTCGAGAAGGATTTCATTTTTGGACAATTTTATTTCCACATAGACGAGAATGAATGCTATGACAGTGCACGTCCATTCATCGGATTTGAACTATCACTCATTAGTATAACAATTTATCTTTTTTCGTGGGGAGGGGGGGGGGTTAAAATGTCTTATCTGTATCTGTCTAATCGGATTAGAACTAACAGTCAAAAGTATGACAATTTATCAAGATTTATTAATCAATATCAATTTATTAATATCATATTATCAATATATTGATCAGTATCAATTTATCAATATGATATTATCAATATATTGATCAATATCAATTTATCAATATCATACTATGAATATATTGATCAATATTAATTAATCAATATCATATTATCAATATATTGATTAATATCAATTTATCAATATCATATTATCAATATATTGATCAATATCAATTTATCAGATCAATCTAGATCAATTGGTTTTCGAGATACCGTACGGTCATGCAGATAGATATACAGACAGACAGAAATTAAATTAAATGTTTCAGCTCCTAGGGTAATATGATTCGCTAACGCTCAGCCAATACTCTTTATTGGCGATTTTAAATACTTTTTGTCAAACTAATGTTTAATTTATAGTTAACTCCTACCGAATTCTGAATAAAATATATGATTCAATTATTTTTTAATAAGGTAAAAATAGTCTATATGATAAATAAATCATACTGTTTCGTAGATAATTAAAACTAAAGGAAAACAACAATTTTGATTTTAATCTGACGCGATTATATCGTTTTTTGTGATGAATATAAACTCATAGACAATGTCACTGACAGCAGAGCCTCCAAGGCCTGGTGTATCGTTTATCTAATTATAAAGCAAACATCATATCAAATATCATCCACTCTCTCTGTGTAACTCTGAAATTGTGTTTTATTGATCTAATTACGTTTCACAACAAACCGTTAAAAGCATCCACAGCAAATATTATGTTGCTTAATAACAGCATTTGGATTTTCTTAATGCGTTAGTATAGGGTTGGGATTTCCTAATACGCGTTACTGTGCTAATTCACAAAATGCAACAAAAGGGTGCATTTTCAAATAATAAATATAAAATTAAGTTGTGTGTTAATAAACATAAATACTCGTATATCGATATATGTGGAAAACTAAAACTATATATATCAGATATACTTATATAACTAGATATATCAGATTATTTTGTAACAATGTAACCTATTATTTCTCCGAATAACGATAATAATACAATTTTAAAAAAACCTCCAAATCGGGGTTTTGGTTTTAAGGTGAGTGACAACTTCAACAAAGACATATCATAGTTTATCATCAGCCCCCATCGTAGTCGTTGCCTTAGGGCTTCACCTTTCGTTGAACCTTGTATATAAGACCATCGATATTTCGTGTTATTTTTATTATGAAAGAGGAATGCATGTTTTTAAACAACCAGCAGTCTGCTAACATGGAAATACACTCATCATTCCTACTACAGAGTTGATGAGAGGTTGTAGTGCGTTAGGTCACTTTCCACACAATCGCAGATATTCCAACTCATCACCTCCACCCACAATATTGTTCATCTATAAAACAAAAAGGAGGATGCCATACCACGGGCCCGTAACAGTATTATGTGGAGTTACATGATACATTTCAAATCTATATTTATTTCATTCTTCAGATATCCTGCGAACAGACAAACAGACAGACAACTATACAGATAAGACATTTTTAACCCCCCCCCTCCCCAACGACAAAAGATAAATTGTTATACTAATGAGTGATAGTTCAAATCCGATGAATGGGCGTGCACTGTCATAGCATTCATTCTCGTCTATGTGGAAATAAAATTGTCCAAAAATGAAATCCTTCTTGAAATATCTTACTGATGGTTAGACCACATGTGTTGGTATGTCTTATATTCAAATTTCATATGATTGCACTCAGTTTGTGTTTCTAAAAATTCATTTATTCCGAAGTTTTCTCGCTGGCACCATTGTTACCCATAATATAATTGAAAATAAGTTCGCAAACGCTCGGCAACTTGTGACAAGTCTGATATGCGGCATCATCGATTGTGCAAAATTTCGTCAATTGGTGGGTTCTTCTCGAGCTAAAGTGGAGACAGATACAGATACACGAATAAACAAGTAAACAGATAGACGGACAGACCGAAATGAAAGTGTCCATCCCCTTTCATTAATGTTCAGACAATAACTGTTTTGCTCTATCCCTAGAGGAAATTATGGAGTGTGTGTTAGTTCTGTAATAAAATATTTTTCATATAATTTACGAATATATTTCCTTATCTGGATTACTTAGAGGCTGAACTTTGACAAAACTTATGACTCGTGATACTGGAAAAGTTCATTTCTGTGTGTCTGTCTCTCTGTAAATTTGCCTGTCTGCATAAAACAAAAATTGGTCTACAGACTTTAAATTCACTTCTACATAGGCAACATAAAATTTGGTCATGATGTATGTCGTTCCCAGTGATTTGGCTGAGCGTTTGCGACAATTTTACAGTAGGATATTAGTGCGTATGATAAAGAGAAGCAGCATCATAATCAAATTATTAATAGCAAGGTTATAGTCAGTTCGTTGAGGCCCAAATTGTTTCCTTAAATGGCTGAGAACTCTAAGAAGATAGCAATAACTAGATGGCCAGTGTCATGAACGCGCACCACGTATCAGAAAGTTCTACATGTTTCGATGAATATTGTTCATAGTGCAGAAGTTTCTTTGTACAATAAGTTAATTGCATGTTATACAGTCCTGCCGCTTATGAGAATTTGTACTGATGGCGAGAGAAAAGAAGAGACCTGGATTCTGGCCTATCTGAAATTTGCAGGCGTTACTACTAGTATGTTGCCGCGCCTTGTTTCTTAATTCCATTATTGTTTCACTGTTCCATTGCTAGGATAAACAATTCGCAGGGTTGGCTGTGGGGCGAAGCGCCTGAAATTACCGCGCGCGGCAACACACTAGTACACATCTGTGCGCCGGTACGGGCCAGGTCTCTTCTTTTCTCTCGCCAACAGTATTAACAGTTTAATACGCAGTTCAGCGGGCGGTATTACCATCAGTCTAAAAGCATTACCTAACAGCAGATTAAAAATTATATCTTCATTTATAGTGATCTTTGATCTCCCTCAAATATAATTTAAATTTCAATCAAATATTGCATACAAAGAGTATGCAAACAAGAAAATACCACATTTAGATCCAGTTGGCCGGTTACCAAAGGTATAAAATTGCCTTGCATGCAATACAAAGCTGATTCAGGACTCTTGCTATTATCATATTGGATGGCGTATTCTATCGATTTGCTGCAGGTTTGGTCTATATCTGCCTTGCTTATGGCAGAGAAAACCCTGTATTCATTGTATGGAGACCAAATGTATGTACTAAAGTTCTGGATATCTGTGTATTATTGGCTGTGGAAATATGTAATATGATTGTCACCTGGTTATGTTCACGTCAATTATCAGTTATAGTGATACTGCTTGTTTATGCGTTACTACTCAACAGCTAAGATGTTTGTAAAACTGTTATTGAAGGATTTTGGTCTCACAGATCACGTGGTTTATCCCTCTCTTAACCTTCTAATTAGTGGAAGCTGAAAGTTTTAGTTTACTCCGGTCATTGAGTATTTCTGTTTAAGCTTCAGTAGTTGGGACAACGTAAGCTATGGCTTGCAATGACATTACCAAAGCCTTTTCATTATCAACCACTTGAACTATAGATTTAAAAAATTACAACTCTTACAAGGGAATCAGATTTCTCCTGCGACTATTTCTCTTCTAAATCTCTTTACATTTTTCCACTTTTGAACCATTAGCTCAGGATGAAGCAGAGTGACATAATAATCCAAGAATTGTTAAATTTTCAAATTTATTATCCTGCTCGAGTATTATTTACTTTTTTTCTATGGTTGAACTACTTTTGAACGCGAGTAATCATGGTATAACTAGGGTATAATTCGTATAATTCGGTTTTAAAACCATGGTTCAGGGCATACGATTCTTTGTCTTGATATCAGAAATCAAGATTAGCAATTCAGGGCCTAGAACCAGATGCAGATATTTCTTTTCTTTAGTCATCCTATTCATTTTAAATTCATTCCTCCTAGACACAACCACCCTAACCTATAAAATATGAATAGGTTTATCTCCTTGACCCCGTTAAAACAAGACTTCAAAATTTTCCCTTCTAGACTAACATCCGGCTAAGTTGCTTGTTTCGCTATCACTAACAAGCTCCTCTTGTTTGTGAAACCAAGAAGGATATTTCAGTTCTCAATTAGATACAGTGAATTGTGACATTTTAGTATTAGTCTGGCAATAGGACTAGACCGAGGACACAATAAAATCATCGAATGACGATTATTTGACGCGTAAAATAGCTGTCAAAGAGCTCTTAATATAATTTCGGATTTCAACTTTTGCAGTCCTCACTGGTTACTGAAATCACCTTTACGGTTTTCGAAATTTGCTATTTAAAAATTTTAACCATAAGAGACTTTGTAGCTGTTTAAAAATAAAACAGTCCGTCTACCCAAAGAACAAATGGAATTGAATGACCAAAATATCCCGCGTCCTTGACATCGAGTTTTTTCTCTCTTAGCTCATTTTCTTCCCCTCCCCCTCCCCATTTATTCCCGTTTATTTTAGTGCCAGTGCCTTTAAAGCATTTGAAATAATCGGTTTTACGTGATAAAACACAATTTCAATGGTAAGATTTCCTTAAAATATTTTATTTTTATTTAAACACATATATTTAAAATCAGCTTTAAATAAATTAAATCGCACAAAAAACTCTGTTTTCACGTTTAAAGAGTAAACCAAATGTCACAAACAACTAAAAGCTGATAAAGACCAATTGGATAACTCAAAGCTTTGTAGTGTGTATGCCACATGCAAAGGTACGTACAAACGTGTGTGGAGTGTTGTGGAAAAGTGCATCAGAGGACCAAAAACGGTTGCTTGTATTATCTTTAATAATGATATTTTAACGATATTTTTTATTTCAAAGATTTTTCGGTTATTTATTGTTTGTGCTGACACCAAAATCAGTGTATAAATCAAATGTATGCCGTGCAAACAAATTTAACAATATTTTACCTCTCATTAACAAAGTCCGCTGGTGACAGCTTAGTATTCATGTTTTCCACATAGCATTGGGGAACCAACCTCAGAATTTCAGGTACGTCCAAAACCTGCAACAGTCACAAATTTTGAGTCTCAGTTCAACGCACTGATATTTCCTCCCCTGTGGAATGCAATATTGTCTGAGTTTGTCTCCATTGCTTATGAGTTCTGATTTTACATAATTATCTATGAATCCTGGCAAATCCTGGTTGTAATGGTTCTTAGATAGATCAAACATTAAAACATCTGAGCTTAATTCTAATCGGACCTAATAGAAATCAATTATAATTTTGAATGAGTATTCAAAGTATGAAATAAACTAGAAAAACAGGATTAAAAATCTGTAATAGCATCTCCTTGCAGAAATTATTAGGTTATTAGGCAACTTTTTATTTTTTTTTAATTAAGAATATTACGAAAGGTTGGCTGGAAAATTCTGCCTAAGCTACGTGCATTATTTTTATTCGAATTGGTTAAAAACATCGATTAGTGACAGTCAGGTAGTATCTATTAAACAGATTTCTCAGGTAATTTACTTAGTAACAATTATTACATAATCAGTACATACAACAACCATTATTTTTTATTGTATACAACAGGGGAACAACAATTAGATTATTTCCGAATGGTGATAAGCTATTAAGAAAACATGAATGTATTTCAAAGTATATTTTTTTAAAGTATTGAACTATCATAAACAACGTTTTTAATAATTTATAAACACAGATCTTAAATTTTAACATTAATTTGAAGTGCATTTATATACTTCTTTATTTAATATACTTATTATATTTTGTTAAAACTATCTAGTAAATAAATTTCTAGCATCATTAATGTTGTCTGCTCTAATTTTTTTTAATTAATAATGTACATGGACGCTGCATTATAAAAAATTGATCAGAACACAATAGAATAGGCAAGAGTTGGATTACATTTGACAGTTTTAAATATTCTTAATTTAAAAACTAAGTATTGTTTATTGTGTATTTCTCTCACCCTCGTCTTTGTCTCAGCAAGCCGCAAGTATTCTACATATTCTATTCAAATTTAATATTAATAGACAAATTCACAAACATGATACAGTAGTTCCATTTTATATGTTTAACTTATTTGTGATTATACTGTGTACAGGTTGACCTATGTTTGTATCCTATGTATGAGTCCTTAATATTTAAAATAAACAGGCATTATCTCCTCACATACTCATCAATGTCATATGTAAGATCGATTCGTAACTGGGTTATATTTAAAGTAATGTTTCTACTAATAATGATGTGCACTAAGATTTTGGCCTTGTGGCTATATAAGCTAGATGGTAAATTAATGCAGTATACGTGTTGTCTGTAAGTTAACAACCACAAAGCTGTAATAAAAATACATTAAATTTGGTTGCTGGTATAGCTAAAGGGTTTGTTCAAAACATTTCTTTATCTCATATTTATTTAAATCACGGGTTGCGTTTTTACTAATATGTAAAGGATTATTATAGAACCTTCCACCTTTGATACGAAAATATAACATTAATGAAGATATTCATACATATGTATAAGTCCATTAACTTCACCTTTAGCTGACACGACCCTCGTGATTCTGTGTGATACACCCAAGCATTGTATTTTATATACTTTAGTAACTTTTCTTGTATAACTAGAATTTGTATTTTAAAATTAGCCATGATATTCAAAACTAAAACACATTTGGGCTTCAACTTTCCATAGTCTAAATGTTTAATAGTCACTAATACCTATAAAATTACTATATTGCTGTGCACAGTTTTACTATACTAATGATCTAATCTTTTGTATTCTGTATGCATTTAAATAGTTTCTTTCTGATGGAGTCTGTTATCGGTTATTGCAGAAGTAATGATAATGATTCCTGATAAGATTTCAAGCATTTGTAAATATGAATTACCTTAGAATTCTATTTTAAATAGATACAATAATAACCGTGGTGTGTTTGACAGTCAATTTCGCGATAGTGGCTAAAGTGAAGAAATTTATACTAAGAACAGAGAGTCACGTGACGTTGTCGAATAGGATATTGGGAAAGTGGTACGTGAGAACTGAGTATCGAGTGGAAGTGGCTTGACTCGTGTGTGTGTGTGTGTGTGTGTGTGTGTGTGTGTGTGTGTGTGTGTGTGTGTGTGTGTGTGTGTGTTCGACGGTAGCAAAGTATTCAGCTTTATTTGAATACAAATATCGTCAATTATTAGTACTGTAATGCAATATTCCTATAACTCAATCCTGCTAAGTGAGTTTCATGTTTTTTACCAAATATACAACCCATATCATGTGCATGGTACGAATAACGTAACCAGATATTTTTTTTCTTCCAGGAACCCAACAAAGAATTTATTTAATTGGTCTTTGGATAGCAAATTATATAAATTTATATATTCACTGTGATTATTTTAACATTTCCTCAGCAGGCAAAGAATTATAAACATTTCTTTTTTTCTGCGTGGTACTTTTTACTTATCACGTGCTGTTTACTGATTTAGTTACTGTTAGTGCTATTTTTATAATGTCATTTTCAAGGTCTAAATGTATTGCTGAGCGTTAACGAATCCTCATTCAAGGGGTTGACAAATCTCACTCGTATTCACGCGATATCTAGAACATTATTTGAGGTATAGACTTATATTTTGCATGAAGCATCATTTATATATGAATGTCTCGCGATGGCATTTGGCTAAGCGTTACCAAAGAAATCGGATTTCACTTATTTCGCATCAGAATTTTGTATATTTTTCTACAACTCAGTGGGCTGGCAAAATTCTTCTTCTATTTTTCTGAATCTGAATGTCTTTATGTGTATCTTGCTTATATCGTGATAAGGAAAGGTAATATAGACTTAAAATTGTGCATTAGGCAAGATCGAAATGAATATTGTACCTTCAGTGGATTTCACTCATCGGACCAGAATGTAGTCAAAGATTCGCCCAAAAGCGCAGGTCCGGGGGGGGGGGGCAGGAGTCCTCTTGGCATGACTACAGGTCAATTTCCAATTTCATTTCCTTTTTGCGTTAGTTAGCTCAAGGCAGGTTTTCGGGCAAGAGGATGAACTATATCCCATCAATAAAGTTCATAGCTTCGATGAATAGAAATAGTAAACTATGTAATTATATCGATAGCTGTGTCATCTGATAACCCAATGGAAACAACGACAATATACTTAAGGCTTTGCAAAGTAGAATGTATATTGTTTTTTTATCTGGTTCAATCTGTAATCATGCATCACATAAAAACCATGCCAAGCTCAATTCAAGATAAATCAGTTATTTATGCCTAGTAATGCCTATGGCCCACTCGGTATTAAGATGTTTTAACCTTTGCATGTTTTGTTAGATATTGGGTTTGAGAACTAAGAACTGCACATGTTGTAATTTCCTGATTGGAAGGTATTTCTGTAGGTTTAAGTTCAGCCGACCACGGTTTTGACTTTGGAACGGATTTTCGTTTCCCTTGCACACATACTCTTTAAAAATAACATAATTCATCATCTTACACATAACATACTATAAGGTTGGGTAGTCTAGCGAAGATGCAGTGCTAAATTTTGCAATAAACTATGTAGATTTACCTCTAGACAATCACATACCGATCAATTACGTAATATTAACACATTGTAAATTGTTTACTATATGAATAAAGTGCGATATACATATAACAAAAAGAAAACTAATATGCCCAAAAATTCAGAAAAAACGAAAAATGTCTCTTAAAATAATTTAGTTGATGTTTACTTCAATATTTTTACTTATTAATAGCTTTAATAATAATACTCTAAAAATTGTATGTACTCTTATTTTTTGTGTATGAAAATTAATGTGAGAATGTTAAGAGCATGTTCAGCTAGTGCTGATATTTTTTAATGTAACTTACATGAAAGTTAGATTACTTACTATTCACTTGCGATATTAGGAAAAAAAGGTTTTTTTCACTAGCTGTTCCCATGACTTTGCACACCATTTCCCGAATTGAAGTTCTTAGTAAAAAGCACTTTTAATGTAATACAATGGATTCCAATGAATTCTCCAAAAGTAAGTAGGTTTACAGCAGCTACATATTATTACAGTGTTCATAGTTAAGAGGAGCAGAGTTTAACCTTACTCTTGTATTGTGTTTTTCATATGTAGGACCATTTCTGGATAGAATTACTTTCCAACACAATAGCTGAGTTTGCTTTGCTGCTCTGATAAAGAAAATACTAATACGTTATTCTCGTAAAGCTACTTCAGGTTAAATTTGTCCTATAGTCGCGATGAAAAAGAGAGAGAGAGAGATAGAGAGAGAGAGAGAGAGAGAGAGAGAGAGAGAGAGAGAGAGTCGGACTTCAGTCTGGGGTCTTGGAAAAGAAGTATGGTTAAGGATTGTTAGTGTTCATTTCTTTGTTTTTTTCTTAAGTCCTCTTAAACCCCATATCATAATGCCATAAAACCCACAAGTTTCAAGCACTTTAAGTTTATAAAATACACAACTTTGTTGCTTAATGTTATAACAATGTTTAAATAGTATTTATAGTGCAGTAGATGTTTTACATTCGTCACTGACGCAATCTAGAGTGAAAGTTTTACATTTGCTTTCTTATCTGCATCACTACCGAGCAAGCACTGATCTGAAATTTTAATTGTAAGCAAATGTTCTTGTTCTTTGAAGATCTATAACATTACTGTTGTTTGAAAGTGCCAACGGCTGTTCAGTGCTAGTTAAATTTAGATTATGAAAAGTTATTATTACTATTTTTCTGAATTATAAATTATTCCAAGTAGTATTTCGGGTCTTTCTCTTCATATAAACCTTCCTCGGACTTTTAAAGAACATTTTACAAAAAGAATTAGCCAAATGGGCTTAAGCGTTCTCTATATTAGCCTTAAGAACCCATTTTGCGATTAATATTTATTTATTAGATAAATCAAGTCGTTTAATAATTTATAAACTAACTTTACATAGTCAAATTGGGTACTAAATAATTTTCCAACTTCCCATCTCTTACGGAATGTTACGCTTAAGTGTGTCAAGTCTTCTAAATTTTTTAATTCTTTTCATATAAAATTTTAACCGTGTAGTCCTATACTTTATACTTCCAAATTAAAATAACATAAAATTCCTTCAGATATTCGTACTTAACTGCTCTATTAATCATGTACATGCTCAAAGAAGCAATAATATTAATAACAAAATTTCAGTATTTTCTGGGCACCAATTATTTCTATTCAGCTGTTTAACTCAGACTACTTAACTTCAAGCGTCCTCTATCAATCCTGAGCTAACATATAAGTTGTAGAATATCCTAAACAAATTTGGACAATATCGGTTCAATAACAAGATATCCAAACGGGCCACTATATTTACTGCTTCAATCGTAAGGACCTAAGGCATCTATTCATGTTATTTGATTTAAATCTTGTATTAGGCTTGGGTATTGTTACGTACTGATCAATCTATAAATTTAATGTGTGAAGATTTTTTAAGATACATTCAATATCAAGGCTCTTATAAAAATTGCAGAAACTGTTTTCTAAGGCAATTTTAATTAATATAAACGACAATTATTTGAACCTGTTTTATACATTTACCATTACCTCTCCATTTATGATAAAGCCTGGAAAGGATATCCCAGGATTTACCTTTATTATTTTGTTAGTGAGTAAACTTGACAATGGGATTAATGAAGAGTATTAGGGCGACACTCCCGGGAAGTCTGATTGTCCCTGAACACACTGACCTGTCACTGGAGACTAATCAAGTCCTCTACCAACACTCGCTCGTACTCTTTACTTGTTTTTATTTGATTGCATACGTCCTGACATTTACGTAATCATCTATTTCCCACTTCAGCGTCACTAAATGAAAGAGGAATTTTTCAGTTTCAGGTTTTATACAATTGTAAGGTAATATTAATTCTAGAAAAAGAAGCACTACAATCTGTTATCATTTCTACACTTCAAAGTTTATTTACTTTTAAGTGAAATATTCTGTTATTGTTTACATCATCAAGATTACCTATACAAACTCAACATTGTATCATTTTTTGAATAACTATAAACCACACAAGAATATATGTTATTTTTAGAGAAATTTAAATTAGTATGATTTTCCAAAATCATTTGTGATGAACAAAAAATCTAAAACTAAATAATATGAGTTCACGCAAAGTATATTATCTGTTAAAATAATTAGCATTCCAATAAAGCATCGGGTATTTTCCACTGTTTCAAAAACCGTAATTAATTACAAATTATAAATTTAAATATTATAGTATGATCGATCAATCCAGTAGGCTCGTTTATCCCTTCCAGTTGAACCTACACTGGGCAACCGTATGGATGTCCAGGAGCGGCACATCACTAACCGCAAACGTCAAAATTATAGGATGCAAGGGTAATTCGATAGGTCTAGTCAACTGCAGATATGACTGATATACTTGGTGGGGTTCGTTCCCTAAGTATCAGAGGTTCTTGCTATCTTCAAAATAAGGGTGTGCTAACCCTTGCTTGCTTTGACAGGAGAGCCTGGTTCAGAGCTGGCCTCCCCTTTTGGAATTCTCGAGGGGACATGACTGAGATTATTGCCCTAAATTCTTCCTCATGGAACCCGATAGGAGGCAGCCTCTAACCCCAACCTTACCCATCCAGAATACCCTGTCACTCCTGAAGCAGCGCACAGGTCCTTCCTTATATGACTTAGTGCAATTTATAAGCTTTTTCTCGAAGAAAACCAAAACATTATCGATTAACCCCAGATCAGTATGTTACTTACAGGCTAGGATAGTAAATTGGCTGAGCTTTTGAGCACACATTTTCTGTATGGAATTAGAAAAGAAATTTGAAAGGGTTCACAATACTTAAAATATTCAGTAGTTTTTATCATTATTAGCCTAATTTACATAACTTTTTCCATGAAACGCATTCTTTTTCAGTGGATATTTGTTTTACCACAAAGAATCGAAAATTAAGTATACACACTGCTATTAGAAGTTATATTATTCTACTATTAAAAATTTAATTAAATATTAAATTGTTACAGAGCAAGTTTATAGTACAGATACAACTTCATAACCAAGTACTATGACATATAAAGCAAACAATTTGAACAATTACACTACTCTTCTGAGTTAGAGTCTTCTAGGCATATCAAATTAATTTCTTCGATAGTGGAGAAAAACTCTATGTATGGACATTTTATATTAAAGTAATAATTATGATATCTCAGAGAAGATATTATACATTTAAAGTGTTTTCTCTATTTTATTTTCCACATACATGTAAACTGATCCGCCTTTGCAAATATATATATATGTTTATTTTAAATTTAAATTTTCACTTCATTAAACTGTAATTATTTACTTGCCCCTAGTATATGAATATTAATTCAGTTGGAGTAGGTTTAAGCGGAACTCAGACTGTTTGTCCACAGTGCAATTGACAGTTCTGGCCTACTCAAATTAACTCGTAGAGTGCGTTTGAATTGTATTTTAATGAACAGGCCCACTGTAATTCACTATTGTAGTTGACCAATCAATGCCTGGACTCATCCAAAGCTTTGTTTAGTTTATACATTTTTCATTGCAGCTCACTTAAAAACAATTTAAACGCGCACGCTTTGTTTTATGATTTTTGCAATATATATCTCCTGTTGTATGTTTAACTTGTTTTATACGAATATATTTGAAAACTTTTTCTAAAAACTGAGTTTGGAAGAAAGTACAAATCAAACAAAATCTACAAATAGTTTTACACAAATACTATTATTTATTTTTCTGTATAAACACATATATTGTAAATGTGTAAACTGTAAAGATCGTTCACTGTATTTCAATTTGTTTCAAAATATCTAATTGATTTTTAACTCTACTTTCATAAAATATGAAGCAATTAACCAGGATATTTATCCATTGACAACAGGAGCCAAACACTGATTTAAAACATTTCTTACTATTTATTTACTTGGATAGAACCATTTATGACATTGACAATAGGAGGTAGACAAACAAAGAATATAATTCTAGTTATTAATATAAGAAACAGCTTCCTGCCATTTTTATTATAACAGTAATAGCCAACTAAAACTTAGAAAGTACCAATGTTTATTTCCTTTTTAAAGAAAAAGACATAAAAGCTATATATACATATATATATATATATATATATATATATATATATATATATATATATATATATATATATATATATATATATATATATGTATGTATGTATTTATATAAATTCAAGCATACTCAAGTAATTAAGTTCGTACACACCATGAGCTTGAGGTCAAAGAAAAATAATTTCTTTAGCCGGAGAAGGTTGCCATTTCCCCTCCCCGTCCAGACCATCTTTTCCTGTTCTCTTTATTTCAAATGACGCACCGCGATACCACAGGAAATGCCGGTATCGAGTTCCTCTTTATTGCTTCACCGTCGTTATTTCAGGTATGACATGTTTGTTCTCTTAGCTCCTGTGCAGTGAAATTGCTTGAGTTCATTCTCTCCAGTCTGAACTTTATTCAGTTCGGCAAGTATCACTTAATAAATATGTTTATTTTAAGTGTCAGTCCATTGACGCATTTTTAGTTTTTCAATTTCTTAGTGTACATCTAAAGAGACGGGTAGATTTAAATCCGCGAAAAGTATTGCATTTCTTTGTAACGTATAACGATGGCAAATATCCTAAATCTTACTAACGTCGGTGTTGTTCATACCTCGCTTTCAGATCACACTGGACAACTCTGCAAGCTCAAAATAAATTATAAAACGAAAAAGCATAATTGCATTACTAAGGGATATTTTAACCTTGACAGTCACTGAAAACAATACATTTTGCCTGCCTTGAATTCCTCTGATAGAGTACATTCACCGTACATGCAGCAGGAGAGGCATTACTACTCATACTACTCCTACTTGATGAATAATCTTCCAACAGCACTATACATCACATTCCCCTTTAAAAAAACCAGAATGGTTTATTGCCAAGAAGAGTTGAACAGAGGTGTCAGAATTTACAATAAGGCTACCAGGAGAACTCAAGAACATTTGCCCTCATGTTTGAAGAAGAAAATGTTCAAATGGCTTGTGGAAAACATTTTTTATAGCTTGAAAGGGCAAAAAGTTTTAACTTTTAATTGTAAATAGTGACCCTATCTCAGTAGGCCTAATTAATGAATATAAATATAAAATTATTGTTTACTGCCTATTGTAGTTAAAATAGAATGAGTGGGAATACGAAAGAAGCATTTATAAAAATAAAATCAGTCTCAAACATTAATTATTTTTCATTGTTTCGCATATACTAAATGTCATATAAAAATTGAAATATTTGTCAGACACAATACATAAAAAAAATTTTATTATCCTGTGGCAATTCAATGTTAAATTAAGTTTTTATTAAATGAAACAGTTAACAAGAGTCGTTAAACGCTTTATTTTGACCATGTACACCAAGTGGATTACAAACCTTGTTAAAGTAACGCAATACAAGCAAGTTACTGCCAATTCAATTGTACAATTGTTTTTGTCGTTACAGACAATTAGATGTATTTTATTCCCCAGTGGCCTTTAGATGAATATTACTCAGTAGAATGACACTTTGTCAAAATTTAATTAAACTCCACACTTCCGAAATTGAATTGAGTACTGAAAGTCACAGTAGGTATTTTGCAAAGTACCATTAACAGTGCAGAAAAGTTTTATAAAAATGTTTGAGAGGAATAAAATTTGTGAATTCTTCAATTTTGAAACCAATACAAAAAAAATGTAGCCAAACTTTTTCTAAAGTAGCCAACATAGCGGAAGACAACAACTTCATATTTAAATTTCATCATGATCGATCAACTAACATGCGATTTGGACTATAAGAACAACAAGGATTAATAAGGAATATATTCTGATTAAAACTTATGGACGTTGGTGGAATATTAAGATGACCAAACCTGTGTAAGCTGTAAGGAATCAAATAGTCAAATTCAAGTATAAGGGTGGATTAGAAGGGCTAAGTATTCCGATTTTGGCCCCTCCAATATGTTTTTTTTTTTTACATCCTTCACCCTATTTTCTCTTTTCGCTTCCAGGAGGCGAGAGCATGTTTAAATTGCATAAGAACCCTATTTGATTTTCCTTCAATAATCAATAAATAGAGAAATTTTCCCTAAGAAAGAACTGTATGGTAAGCCATGCTACTTTTGGTGGAGGTCAAAATTGAACGATATCAAAATGATTAAACAGATTATATATTTATATTTTCTTAAAATATGTTTTTTATCTATACACACTAAAAATCAAACACTAAATAAATAAAAAAATGTTAATTCAGTATCATCTCACCATATATAGGTCCTCAAATGTTACTTTTCAGACTATATATATATATTATATATATATATATATATATATATATATTTCTTTGATGAGGATGTAAATGATATTTATGTTTCTGACGGTCGGCTTTAAGTCTATCGAACCAGGAAAGAAAAAAAAACTATCACGTAATATTTTTACCTGTGTTGTGACCCTCTCATTTCGTCCTTCCGTCAAACTAGCGTAGCTAACTATTAATTTCTCTCTAAGGAAACATTAATGTTTCTCTCTTGATTTCAAGAAAGTTCATATTGTTTGCTTATAGAGCAAAAATTGGTTCTCGACTCAAGGACTATTATTTATACCTATTCTCTATTTTAGTCCTGAAAATATAATTATAACAACAGTTGAGTTTTACTAAGTAAGTATGTAGGTGTATCTTAGGTTTTAGCATTAAATGTCGTTAATGTTGAATGTAAAACAATAGGCAGATCTTTATAACTACTTAATTCAATCTGAAGAGTCATAGTAAACTGATAAAAAAAGACTTAAATAACCAGACTGTTATTTACCACCAGTGTTGGCCTATTTATTAAAGAACAAACAGAGTTCGTTAATCGAAAATTGTTCCCTGTTATGTCAGACAGCTTTGATGCATTACATGTAAGGTAGAGTAGTTCGATGGAGCGAGATAAAGGTAATAGTAAACCCTTGTGTTGGTAATAAGGGTTGTTAACGCCCTTTGTGTATTGCGGGTTATAAATTTAGTTACGACACCGTGTTAAATGAACACAATTACTACCAGGTGTAAGGCTATTACTAAAACCTATAGAAACTTTCATATCTGAAACAAAGCAGGAATATTCCACACCATGTGCTGTATAACAAACATTACTGAGAATGTGTGCAACAATTTGTCGATAGCTTATTTCGTGTGTTACTATTCAAATGTTAGAATGGTATATTATTGTTTTCAGTTTTTTTACAGTTGATTTATTCTTTAATTTTCTCGTTGGAACCATAGTAGGCCTATTAGATAAGACCAGTGTAAAAATGTTTGGTAATGCAACAAACTCCCTGATGTTAATTGAAACATCACGAAAAATCGACGTTGCTCATATATAAATGAGGATTTAAGCGAAATTACAGGTCTTCGTTCTCGAGATATCGTTTGGACCGACAGACATATAGAAATGAAATCATTCCAGTCCCTTATTGCAGTCAGAGTTTTTCATACATCAGTTATTTTTGTCAAAAACCATAAAATATTAATGATTTATTGATAAAACTCCATAAACAGACAGCTCCCCTCATATATCTCCTTCAGATTGTATTGAGACAGGACAAAAAGGAAATCCAATAATATGACTGTGTTACTTACCTCTTTGCAGGTATATAAACTCTCAGACACGTCTTGTAACACCAGGCACCAACATTGTAAATTTTGTACTTTAATTTCGTATGTGGGCGTATCAAAAGTTTCCGTTTTCGAAATAACGAATTTCCTCTTTCCAGGGGGACTTTTATGCAAATCGCAGCTCAGAAATCAGCATATCGCATAGTTTTTCTTTTTTTTTAGGAGGGTTTCATACTTATCATGGTAGACACCTTACATATATTATCGAGACATGAGATAAAAATGAAATTTCCCCTCGCTTTGATTAATAGGCTTCGATATTTAATATCCAAAAACCTGTTTTTTTTTTTTTTTTTTTTTTTTTTTTTTTTACCGTAGTGTATTTTATAGTCTTTTCACATATAAATTGATTTTCAAGTTAATTTCGTATTTATGGCTTTTTTATTTGCTGTAACGTTTTTATCTTAATTACTTTTTTAATATTCTTTTGTAATTGTATTAATTTTTATATAAAAAAGTTTAAAAAACATGTGTTTCCTATAAGACTTTGTTTCAGCCTTTTCACTTTCCAACAATAAACCATAAATTTGTAATTTTAATGAAGCAACGTTTTATGTAAACACGTCTAAGCCTATAAACTCTCGGTGGAAGAGCATTTAACTCCCTTCAAAGTCTATTAAGGTAACTGCCTCGCAGCTAACTCTGGAGTTGTCGCTTTGTTACTGTACTATACAATCTGCATGTATCCACTTAAATTGAGAGGGAGAATGAAAAAAACCCTGTTGCATTTTTCATGACCTTTCCTGCTCCAACCCGCATACAACCCGGTACATTTAACTCATTGCATAACTCACCCTACACCAACCTAAGCGTTTGCTATAGTGATATGTATCGTTCAGCTCAGGCTATTTTACACTCTGTTACACAGCTTGACTGTTTTATGTCATTGGAAAAATGTTTTGTCACTTTTTAAGACATCATTGAAGAATAAAACCTTTCAGCAGTTTGGAAATTTATCACTATTGGAGATTTGTTTAACTAAAGTTACGGACTACTCAGACACCTTACAAGCTGTCATACTTTAAATTGAACTGAAACACACTAAATTGTGCTGCTCAGTATTATTGACTCATAATGACGTTAAAATCGAAATCGTTTCGAATTACTCATCGTTATAAACGCACTTAAGCAAATAAATTTTTTTATTTATTTTAATTTTTTATTTATGTTATCACATTTCTATTTTTTAGAGTTTTATAAAACACGTTTACCATAGTTGAACTGATGAAAGGAAGATAAATATGTAAAATAACCAAATATGACAGTTTACATATGTTTCTTGTTCATCAATAAGTGAAATAAATAACACTTATTGATGTTAACACCTATGCATATCATTATAACGAATATACGTAGATGGCTATTGGGTGTAGTATACAAGTTATAATACAAGTATAAAAATGTCTGGTGATTTATTTAGCAAATACAAAATAAGCACAAAATACGTTTGAGGCTAATAAAAAATGAGGCAAGTGTTTTTGTCATGAATATTAATAAGTAAAAGGTAGTTGGACTTTGGGTCTGAGTTAGAGATAGCATAGGTCCAGATCCTGTCTGTGACCGTAGCACCTTTTATCAGTACCATCGACCTTGTAGTGTATCAGCTCTCCCTCTTATTTATGTTTGATAAGATCCTTGCACAGGCCAGTGGCCCATGAGGACGGACAAAATAAGGCTTAAAAGGGGATCGGCCTCTTCTTTTTTATAAAAAAAAAATAAGAAAAATTTTGATCGAATCAATCCAATTTCAATATTTTTATATTAGTACACGAAAATTAACTCAATTTAATTCTCTCTTAACCTGATAAAATAAAACAAGGAACATTTCTAGACATAGGATCATGTTTGGATTGGTTTTTTTTTACTTTGTGTGTGGGAGGTGGGTTTATGTCGATAGTTCTGGTCATATTTCAGATTTTATTAAAATGTAGGATCTTAAACGAGTTTATCAAGTGGTAGAATCCGATTAATGTTAAGCTTTTAGAGAAACTATTTACAAAGTGTGTTTTGAAGGATTAATTAAATTTTATTTTTATTTACACAGTGAAATATCTAGTTTTGCGTAAACGTCGACACATAGCATCCGTTGAATTAAAAATTAATAAAAACAAGCTTAAGACTAAAAAATAACATATGTAAAGTTAAAAAAACATAAAGTTTTTTAAGTTACCATCCTCTCTAAACTATATTTAAGAAAGCGATTGCATCAACTCGCGATCTCTCAGAGAGCCTTTTGGAGAAAACAGATATTTTTTTGCTTCAATCACATGGTAATATTTTGGAATTTATCAAGCGTATTTCTAGCATAAATAGTTCTCTGAAACATTAAATTGATTATTGAATTGGTATAAGCGAATTGCAAGATGAGACAGGAAATGAACCTGTTGTTGTAGAGATTGAGCTCTAATTGTAGTAACTGTTCCTGGCCCACACTCCAGTGAAAGGCAATATGTGAGCATCCTATATTAGCCAATCAACAGCTATCATTAACACAGCGTTTCTGTCACAGGACAGTATTTATTATCTAACATCTTACATAATAAAGGAATTTTCATTTCATTTTTATTTCCTTGTTCACGTTAGGATAACAACATTTTAGAATTCTACATTTTCTCTCTTGATTTTTGCAGCTGAACATCTTGACGAAAAAGAAAATCTCGCGCGCCTTATTTACATTCAACTGTTAAGTTTAAGATGTGACTAGTTTTCTTTATTTCTTAAGTATTCCAACAAATATATCTTCTTTTCAGTTATGAAGAAAATCTAAACACCTAAAACTAGTTGAGAATGTATTGAATAATTTTCCTTTTTCTGACGAATTAATATCAATTTTCTAAATCAAACCAATCCTATTGTATATTACTTTACACATTAAAATAAAAATTAAATTTATGACTTTTAAAAGTAATTTTATAAAAATAACTGAAATAAAAAGGATAATATTTTCCATTTTTACCTGTCTAGAGACATCCTGTCTTAATAATATCTTTATAATACTCAGAATATATTTATTTTAATAATATGATGCCCCAATAACATTTTCTCCAACAAGTAATAATGATAACTCTTAATTGCTATGTACGAAATAGTAAATATAGACGAGTTAAAAACCGTTTCCTTTATAGCTAGCATATAGATATCAACATAACATATTAAGGTCACTATAATTTGACTGCTTATACGATTAGTTTTAGATTTTTTTATCACTGCACATCACCTTGCAGCTCTTGTTACAAGGGGCTGCTGAAGAAGCAGTTGTATTCTTAATGAAGTCTCCAAGTTGCCATTGTCAAGTTAGGCTGCAACTAGCAAGTTCCGTCTATGTATATTCGATGCTGTTACTACATGCTGTAACTACGATACAACTCACATATATTACGTATATTATACCGTACTATATACGTGTACTATATCTAATGTGATATAGTTTTGGTTTTGCTTAAGTTTACAAGCTATAAACATAAGCTGAAAATCCTCCGTTGATTTGCTTCCTTATATATATATATATATATATATATATATATATATATATATATATATATATATTGATCACAGATTCTTATACATCAGAGCTACTATAGCGTTTTCATTAATATCAACACTTATAAGCAGTATCAATTACATTATATTCCAAGTGAATTAGAGATCAAGTTTGTATATTTGTATGCATAACAAACCTGACTGATTTCCTTAATCACTCGCTCATTTAATTCTTATACTTGCCGTGTTCCTTAGGCGTAATTTTGATTCATATAGCGTGTTATCTGATAGTTACTTTTGGCTTGGTAACTAACTACGTTCCTCACCACAGAAGAAATATTTCTCTTGACGGCCTTGTACAAACGTGAGTGGTATGACCATTCCAGATTAGGCTAGAATTAAGATAACGTCAGGGTACTGAATTTGAGTCCCTAAAACACAGCTTGAGCGTGACAAGGTGCAACCTGCCTTCTGCGTCTTTCCCTCAATAACTTTGAAGCTGCTAAACATAAAGCACTGATATGCTCTTCAAAGACATTAAAGTTTCCTTTGAGTCGCAATTTCAATTTTCACACCTGAAAGAAGTAAACAAGAGTTCACTGACTCAGATAGTCAGGTTTATTTAGAGTAGTCATGGGCATAAAAAAACAATACTTAACACATCACCTTGTGGTACTCCGTTCTTAGCGGTTATAAAGCTTGAAAGGAATTCATTGATTAAGATATTCTACTTCTTCTAAACATAATCATACCAATCATTAGGATTGGAAAACACTTAAATTTTGACACTATTATTTGAAGAGATACGTTGATGACGCATTTCTTTAATGACACAGTTCGGTGGATAATTTCCAAATGTTCAAAACATGGATACTTCAAAGTTGATAACAAGAATCCTGAACTTTGCTTCCTTTTTAGGTATTAGTATATCGCATTTAATAGGTAATTAAGGTTGTTGAAAAACCTGTGAATATATTCAAAACGTGGATACAGGTCTTATATGAATACTAATAATACAGCTCAAATTTAGGTCAGAGATGTCAGTATAGACAAAGGCATAATTAATGATTTGGAAATCATGTGAATCTGATGGACTCTCATACTAATTACTGATTACTTGGTAAAAACTACATTTGTACGTATATGTTAACAGATTTTTTAAATACTAAAGATAGTTTGTAGTAGAAGTCAGACTTTCGAAGAGACAAAACATTCTGAACAATACAATATGAAATACAGCCATACACAAGAGAAGAAAAAAATCCACTTGTAAGACTGTAAGTAAATACAAGACCCTAGCTTCGAATTTTGACGTTACACAAAAAGTTTTGTAACCTCAAAGTTAAAGAATTGAAAGGTCACATGAAGATTTTCCCGTGTTAACGACAAATACATTTTGTTAAGAAAATGTTCCAGTCCCAATACTACTCATGAACCCTCGACTAGCCGCCACAATAAAGGTTAATATTACATCTTCTACATTAAAAAACATTTCCAAATTTCCACAGAAAAGTAAATAGGGGCGTTACATTGCAGTAGAATGTATCTATACCGCATTAGTCATTACTTTTGTAGTAAACATTTTGTCCAATAATTTTAAATTTATTGCACAATTAGACAACCATTAATTTTAGTAATGTTCTAATTAACTAGTATTTTGAAAAATCGTAACATAACTATACTTTTTTACAAATAAAAAACGATGAATTTACTGGAAATTCAAACTAAACGTTTTTTAGAAGAAAATACAAGTTTAAAAAGTAAAATGTGAAAAATGAAAACAAATTAACATTTAAAACAAAACGAACTGCTAAATATAAATTTTAGGTAAATGATACTTGTTTGAGCGCGATCAAATTCAAAATATCAGTTATTAGCATGTGCCTAACATTAGAGAATGATGTTTCAATATTTTCTGAAACTTTATTAAGGATCAATTTATGATGAAAAGGATTTTTATGCTTATGAAACGACGGCTGTATATTTAAAACATAAATCTGAAATATGTAACAGTTACACGATATTCTACATTTGTAACAATTATACCTTGATATACATAAAATGCTTAGAAAATATTTTCCCTTTCAAATTAATTGTACTTTTAACTTCCTTGCAATAACTGTCATATTATTATAAGTATTATTGCGTTAATACTTGATGACGGCTACTTTTATTTTGACATTTTTTGGCAATAAATTCAAAACTATTGGTAATTTATGAAGTTTTTCTACAACAATACATTCAGATTTGTTACATTTTACAAGCCTAATAAAGCTATAAATCACTTGAGTATTTTAATTATAATATTTTTGCCTATCGTAAATATTTTTACAAAACAGTTTTACTATATAGAATTATTTCATATTTACCTGATTTATCAGGAGTAATTATATCTCAATAAAGAAAGTGGAAGGAAGTTGAAGGAAGCCGAAATAATTAGGTTGCCTTCGGCATTTACTTCTAAGAAATGTTGTAATTATTAGTGTTGTCTTTTGTGTATCCACATTTAATTTTATGTTAACAATTAATTATTAATAGATTACTTGAACCATACCAAGTAAGTTTAATGTTATATTGTATAACAAATATTATAGAGTTGTTATTTCTTTTTTTGATAGCTGTACTGAATTTTCAGATTTAATATACTTGTATATAATTAATTTCGAAATAATAAAGTTACAATTAATATTAATATAATAATGATATGTATATAATAATAATATATATGTATTTATACTTATATTATTTTATATTAACATTATTACAATTTTCAGGGAAGATACAGATATTATACTTCTATAAAAATGTAGTTTTTTATGCAATTTAAAGCTATAAATTGCAACATAATAACGTTCACAATAAATTAATTAAAAAAATTTATGGTTGCCTGTAAAGTCGGTTTTACGGGCGAAGATTTTACGTGACAACGTCTTTTTCTCGGTAGAATATTTATTGATATGAATATTATTAAATTGCACAATAGGAACAAGGAATTGAATGAAAATAAGAATTGCGCAAATTTTAACTATAGAAATATATTTTGTTTACTAAAACATTGTACATAATTTGAAATTAATTAAAATTTGTTATTGTAAATGGTAAAGTTGAATAAAACATTTACTAAAATTGGAATTTGAAATTCTTGCTAAACACAGTTAAATTCTAACTCCGCGCGTGGTGATTGGTCGGTTTAGTTCGTTTGTTTGGTCGCACTGTTATGACAGGTTAGAGGTTATAATTTGTTATTTTAAATGTTTGACTAACAATACGCGCTGTTTCTTCTCAATCGACTGAATTACGATTGATTGCAGAGTGATTTAAACTAATAATTTACTTAACACTATCAACATTTGTCAATAGTATGACATAACCTATAAACTCAGTTTCTCAACTTTTGTGTCAATCTAACAATTAATCAATCAATCATAGTTTACGATAATGAAATATCAGTGTACAATTATTTACCTTTATTGTTGTAGTTGTTGTAAATGACGAATCTAAGCACTCCACATTTTCACGAATAAACATAGTTATCTGCTTTATTCCGTGCGGCGGACCCACAGTTATCTGCTTTATCCCGTGCGGATCCCGTGCGGCGGACCCACTGGACGGGCATCGTAACGTTACCGGGCGTTACACTTTTTCATGAGTGACTCCGAGCCGCAACCTAATTTAAGACGTTGTCACGTCAAAAACTTTGCCTTAGTTGAGTGCCGATCCAAAGCTACCAGGAATACTACACTTATCCACCTTGCGATTGCGGGCGCATTTTAGACTACATTGGCACATTAAAATTTAACCCCAAAAAATATGTATACGTCTGCATAACTTTATAATATATTCTACTTTACAACTAATATTCTATGCATAACTACTTAAATAGGGTAACATTTTTATACCATTTAAAAAACTAATTTTATAGTTTTTTTTTTAACAACCCCGCATTATCACATAGGGTTGCAGTGTGAATAAAATAGGAACCATACAAGTATCCTCTCATCGCCTAAAAACATTAAATGTATTGAACAAATTTTGTTCATTTTGTTCAATAATTTACTACTTCAGTGATATGACTAAGGATACGTTTATATATCCTATTCTGTAATAGGTAAGCGTTTTTAAAAATATATACACAAAGTAAACCCTTTAACATATGTATATATACAATTTTAAAACCGTATATATTGCACGTGAAGGTTTATGTTCAATCGCTTTTATTAAGACTAAATCATGTTAACTTTAATTTGTTCTTCATCTACAAGCACAGAATCATTCCCATATTTAATACCTTCTAAAATTCAGCTCTATTATTTTCTGCAACACTAAATCATGTGCAATTTCAGTCCTCTCTACCTGTAACAGTAAATAATCTTTCCTCTATTTTAGAGAAGGTATTACATTTTTAA
The DNA here is from genome assembly GCF_021130785.1 of Homalodisca vitripennis. NCBI lineage: Eukaryota > Metazoa > Arthropoda > Insecta > Hemiptera > Cicadellidae > Homalodisca > Homalodisca vitripennis. The sequence continues at coordinate 22,164,037 of NC_060211.1, forward strand.
TTGCTTAGGTATATGACCGTTGCTCTTTTTATTATTTCCATTGAACTTTTAGTGTTCTCCTCCTTATTAGGTTCCAAAAGACCGTCGCATAGGCCAGTGACACATGAGGACCGGCATAATAAGGATAAGTAATAAGGAAGCTATGCCATTCCCTTAAAAAACTATTTTGTGTGTGTGTGTGTGTGTGTGTGTGTGTGTGTGTGTATTATACTTACAAGTGAGAGACCCGGATTCGAGTCCCGGTGGAGCAATTTCTTTTTGATTCCATGTTTATTGAAATTAAATAAGGCTATTGCCATTTATACAAATTTAATGTAAAATAAAAGTTGTTTGACAGGTATTTGGTCTTCCGATCATATGTTACTTTGATTATTTAAACGTATATGTGACAGATACGGTCAAATACAAAACAATTGAATCGTAAAAAGTAAGGTCTCTGTGGTGTAATGGTAGCACATTCACCCGGCAAGTGAGAGATCCGGGTTCGAGTTCCGGTGGAGCAAGTACTTTTTGTGATTCAATGTTTATTAAAATTATATATATAATCGTTTTTGTGAGTATAGTTTTTTTAATTAATAGTATGATTATCTATATCAATTTACCATTGCTGAGAAATTTGAATGTTGTGGCGTGAGAGGAGGGGGTTGTCACTATATTCGCCAGTCTCGAGGTCCCAGGTCGAGGAAACCAGCAAGCGTGACACAAATGAGCGCTCACGGCCCCATGAATAATGTCATATGTTTCCCTGGGGCGTTCGAGGTCACTCATTATTTTATGGTTCTCAACCACGTTCCTACTGCAAACTTCGAAGCAAGGTCAAACAAGACTCATATGAGTTCAGCTAAATGAACAAATGGTACTCAGTCAAATTATGTATTCATTTATAAATTCCAAATGTGTCCAAAACAAACCATATGTAAGTGAAGTAAGTAGAGTGCAGAAGTGTATGCATGTAACTGTATACATTTTGTGGCTGTATATTACAAAAAGTATTCTTTAAGCATCTTAAAATTTCAATTCTTTTAGTATTTTTATTTAACAACAGAAGTTTATACGAGAATTATTGAATATCAAAATTTTGCCTGGAGCTTACTTTTGATAACAGTGATAATTTCTTCTCAGCCAAAAAAGTTTTATTGGCATGTTATATAAGCTTGTACATAAAAATATAACATCAGTTGCTAAATCAATCAAGCTAACGGATTTTAGTAGGTTAATATCTTATAAAATAAATCGCATCGTTCTTCTTCTACGTATTTTGGCCTGACAAAATAACAAAGAAATGTAGCTGAAAAGCATGTTATTTACAAATATAATTATTTAATGTTTCACTTCGTCTATATAATAGCAATCACTAGGTGATTTTTACTACAACATTCTGACTTCGTATATCACAATGTATCACTTGTTAGTACAAAATGTAATTAGGTAAATATCTCGTAGTTATATTTAACAATACATGTGAGATACAGTGGACGTAGAAGTACATCGTGCACTATGTATAAGCCTTCATTATATCCCGGAGAAATACCATCAAATACCATGCCGTTATTTACAACTTATCACTTACATTGAGGAACAGCCTTCATTACATCCCGGAGCAATACCATCAAATATCATGTCGTTATTTACAACTGATCACTTACATTGAGGAACAGCCTTCATTACATCCCGGAGCAATACCATCAAATACGATGTCGTTATTTACAACTGATCACTTACATTGAGGAACAGCCTTCATTACATCCCGGAGCAATACCATCAAATACCATGTCGTTATTTACAACTGATCACTTACATTGAGGAACAGCCTTCATTACATCCCGGAGCAATACCATCAAATACCATGTCGTTATTTACAACTTATCATTACATTGAGGAACAGCCTTCATTACATCCCGGAGCAATACCATCAAACACCATGTCGTTATTTACAACTGATCACTTACACTGTGGAACAAAATCATAAAACCATGTCCTCATTTCAATTGATTACTTACGCAAGGAACAGAGGATCTAAACCATCAAACCATGTCGTTATTTACAATTAGTTACTTACGCAAAGGACAGAGGAACTAAACCATAAAACCATGTCGTTATTTACAATTAACTACTTACGCAAGAGACAAAGGAACTAAACTATAAAACAATGTCTTTATTTACAATTGCCACTTATGCAAGGGGCAGAGGAACAAAAGAATCAACCCGTATTTTTATTCACAATTTATTATAAAAGAGACAGAGGGACGTTTTTATTTATTTTACTATATTGATGAAATAAAGAAAAGGAATGGCTTGATGTTCTCGTGTGGCAGTATTATCTCTCACAAAACATTATTTATGCAAAGTACGTCCTTAAGGGAACTCCACTACTGAACATGTCAAAGCAGAACATACAAAATGCATAAGCATCCGTACAATGCTAGAATAGAACACCACATATCGATTTGAAACTCAGATTCTGAATTCTAGAAGAGAGAGAGAGATAGAAAGAGAGATAATCTATAAAATAGCAGGGTATTGGTCTCCTTTTGTGGAACATTTTCCTATGTGCATTTCAATAGAAAAAAATATGAATGTGGTCAAAATGACGTATAAAATGAATGAGAATGATCGAGCAACACCACACTGTTGGTAGTATTCATCAAAAACCTCCAGTCTAAAATATGTTCAAAGTGTCTTTTTTAAGAAGTGCTCTCATCAATATCATGCATCATTAAAGAACACTACCTATGCCGTATAGCTTTTTTTATTTCAACATGATAATAGTTAACGGACGTTACGCGAAAGAGGTTAAAAACGTTTAGGAGCCATATGATTATGTTAACAATAAATACAAACATGGAGTTTAAAGTAATCACTTATAACAGATTGTTTATTTTCAGGAAGACTGATAATGATCCACTACTCACCACTTTTCTTATAATTTTTTAATTAATGTAACCGGTACAGTATGTTGTACCGTCAATATTTCGTTTGTCTGTTCCATTCTAATTTCTATTAAAGGAAATTCAAAGCAGTACTAAATTGAAATACTCAAATTAAAATACGTAATATTTAAATAATTACTAATGTGAGAAAATAAGCTAATAATTTATTACCAGTAAATTCAGTGCATTCAATAATTTTTAAGTTATGTTACAATTAAGGTCAAGGAATACATCTCTATATTAATGCAGTGTCAAAGTCAATTTCCATATCAGAGATGTGCTAGTAGATGAAACTGGTAATGTAACACCCTTACACAGCAACGTTATTGCATACACATATCAGGTTCTTGGGAGATCCTCTTATTGGTTCTCCTTACAATTCTAAAACTTACATTTTCTTTCCACTAGTTTATGTTAACTTTCTACTAAAACTTTTGTGTTATATTTATATGTATTTAGGCTTATCAAAAATAAAAATATCATGTAAGCTGGTAATCTCTAACTTTTTTTGAAAATATCTTTATAAATGTTTCTGTATATTACAATTTACATAGTTAAATTTTGACAGAAAATTTATGGTATTTTTATAGAATTTGTACAGAAAAAACTATATTACAGAAAACTTTTGCAGGAAAACCTTTTTTACAGGAAATTTTTACAGGAAAAACGTTTTACAGGAAAAACTTTTTACAGAAAAGGTGCTGGGATCAATTGGTGTAATATTCCGAGTGTCTAAAAATTAGAGCTCCGTTGTTATTCAGAACAAAGTGATAGTAGCTGAAATAATCTTCTGATATATTCCTCAGGAAACCGGAAATATTATGAGTAAATTCCAAAACTTATTGAGTAATAAATAACGGTTATAACCTGAGGATAAATTTATATACGATGTAGGATAACATCACACTACGTGCCTCTTAACAGGCTTCATTGAAGTTATTTTGCAAATAATCAAATCAATGGCTCAGGTCATCCTGCGGACACAGACAGGAAATTAATCATAGAGAAAAGAAGTTTTTACATTTCCCCGGCAGGCCAAAGAAAGATTATATCAGCCTACTCCATGATTGCCTCCAATGACGCTCAGCCTAATTATAAATAGTTGATATTAGGCTGAGGTTTATATATGACATAATCAAAAGTCATAACATTCTTTTCTATGTAAAAATGAATTTTCATGCAATATTAAAAGTTTACAGAATAATATTTCTCTAGGTATTTTACTAAATTACACATACGGCTTTTTGTTTATTACGTTAGGTTTTATAGCAGTGCTCAATTAATAAAATTCCGTTGAGCTATGGAAGGTACTGCAATGCAAGTGCGCTGAAAACAAATATTTTCTCCAATCTATAACATTGAATTTCCATTCTATTTTGTTTTTTTACTCTATGAACCAAGTTTTTCATGTTAAAATCTTATATAAGTTTGGTAAGTTTGCTCAAAAACTAATTTATCTTGATATTTCCTCGTTGCAATTATGGTTACTCATAAGAGCAATGTAAAAATATTCGATAACGCTCAGCCAAATTCTATGGTTTGGTATACATCATCATCGAACTCATAGGTGCTTCTATATAAACGAAGCTTCATGCAAACATTCAGGTCTGTAGATATCGTGCGTATATGTGTATGAAATGTTTCCAGCCCCTCAATTGGCTTTGCTATGGCTGAGCGTTAGTATATGTACTTTTCAACAAATTAATGCCAAAAGATTTTATATATATATATATATATATATATATATATATATATATATACGCTTAGGATTGTTATGGAACGTTTTACACAAGTTTGTCTTATCTCTACGGTACTCACTAAAAACTGTTTTGGAAATCCACAGGTTAACAGCAGAAATCCGCTAAAAATTTAACATGTTTTCACAACCAATCGTGAAAACTCGTGACCATCAAATACAGTATAAAATTCCCGTCAAATAAACTAAAATCATAAATAATGCTGAGTTAATATTCCCATATTGAGCCATCAAATCAATCTTAGTAAATATTGGATACCGAGGCTTACGGATTTTAAATTGAAAAATGATGCTCTCAATGATAAATGTAATGGTACTCGATAATGTCTATAATATTTGAATCCATGAGATAACGTTTCTGGTGCTGTGGGAAGAGTTTGGTGTAAACTTTGACAGTCTAGTGACTATCAATAATCATATTTTAGTTATGTTTGGGAACAGGCCTACACTAACTTAAATTTTACAGCCAATGCAATAATTGGAACAGCAGCTTGCCTCTAGTCCTGGCATGTCTTATCATACCTTTTGTTGCTATCTAAAACTTTGCACATAAACTGGATACAAATGACATAATATTTCATATTTCGAGAAAAGAATATTACCATTATCAAATAGGTACTCACTTACTCCCTACAACAACAAAATTATATTGCCAAATATAATTTGTTAGTTTTAAACTTAAGTACATTTAGGCTGAAAAATTAAACTATCAGTATACGAGTATATTCTTATATTTTGCAATAATTATTTAGCTGTGACCCATTTATCTGGATTTTGTTACAATTAAACGCAAAAATTTTACAATTTGTTTCAATTTGTTCAATGCCGCTAGAACGCCAGTCTAGTTCATATCACTTAACAAAAAGTAGAGCCTACAATAGAACTACCTAGAGCAGGGCTAAAAACTTTCAGACAAGTATTTGGCAGGAGTTTCTGTAGAACCACGAAGACCTCATCTTGGAGCTTTTTCTAGACTTATGTACTTAACTACTTTTAGTTTATTTTGTATCATAATAGTTAAAAGGGTTAGATCTCTAATAGCGCTATATTAAATTGGGTTTCATTAAGATTTTTTCCTAATCAATTATTTTATAATACAATTGGCAGATTCGTATTTTGAAAAAAGAATAATACTACTAAACCGGCATTCATTTCCTCCCTAACATCAAAAATAAATGTTAATGTAAAATATCACGTGTGAATTCTAATCTTAAATACATGGATCTTAAAAATAGTTATTAAGGAGTGATTGATATATTTTAGTATTATACCACTTAAAAGTTTGATAAATTTGTGAAGTTAAGTAAAAAAGACTTCATCAGCTGAAAATTTATGCTGAAGACTAAGATAGCTGAGAAGACGAGGGAAAAAAAGTCGTGGATGCACCATTAGTAATGCTGACCGAGAATCTGCTCAGCCTGTGGCAGTTTAATGAACTACTGTAATACTGCACGCCTACTGTGTTTAATGAAGCAGAAAATTGCTTAGCTTCGAGCTTCATTCTGAGAAGGACAGAAATGAGTAAAGTCTGTGATCATTAGAACGAACAAGAATTTTCCCACGTTGACCTAACATATTAATGTTTAATTAAAACTGCATAATTTTGTTTTTAGTAACTTATTGACTAATTCAATTTGAGACTTAATTTAATACTTGTTTTGTGATCATCATTTGCTCATTGCCATCATAAATGGAACTAACGGCAACATCAGTCTCCATTTAATTTAATACAATTTTACATTCTCATACGTTTACTTACTTATTTAGAAAATCGATACAGTCTTGTAAACAAATTGTTTATATCCCTGTGCAAAAAATAAAATTAAATATATTATTCAGAAAGAGCCATTGAGTGGATTTTAAATCTTTACAAATATGTAGAAGGTTGTTGAGATACATAGGTCTGTCATGAACATCATTCCATAGGTACATAATTTGCAGTAAATACTTATATTTTGGAAGATTTAGTAACGAATTCAACCACAGACTGCGCCAGCATAGTTAAAATGGCTATTTTTCACTCGAGTAAGCCTACGACTTGATATTTGGCAAAGAACTTGGCTAGCATAAGTTACGCTCGATTTGTCGGAGCGATTCTGGCGAGAAATTGATTTCCAATTGGATGTTTACCTCCACCCCATATGGCAGTAAGATCGAGTCAAAGTTGTGTTCAACTAGTTATGGTCTATACACTATAGTGGTTAGTACAGCTGTACAATGCTTTATTACAAAATTCATGCCCAAGATATACCTAACATTATTTTAAACTTTAAGGAAGTGAGAGATCATCACGCCAAAGAGGATGTAACGTTGAATTCAATAGGTATTGTGATCTTTTTGCTGGCCCTATGCTAAGAGCAAGCCGGTGTGATAAGATGGTTTTTAAACTAGCGTTAAGGGCATCCGGTTTAAAATTAATTTTATTTCTAAAAGCCACTCTTTTAAGGACTTCTGATAATAACCCTATTGTTTCTAAGGCTCAGGTGTAACTAAGCGGTATTGAGTCCACCGTAGTAAAATAAAAGTACTCAGCTAAAGTAACAAATATAGTAAGTACTAGTTCCCAAGAGATGCAATTCCATATAATAATACTTATTTCTTTCACAGATTACATTTTCGAGGAAGATACTTAGAGACTTTCAAATTTCTATAAAACCCGATAGAATCTGCAATTTTTATGTGTTTATCAAATCAAATCAATGAACATTCGTAAAAGGTAAGGCAACTAACCCATACATTTGTCGCTAAGATGATTACAATTTTGACCGACAAGGTTGCTTTAAAATTTGTTATTATATCATAGTTTTGTGTGATAAATTTTAAAAACCTATGGAGTTACGTAATAATTTTATGGTTGTTCTAAAAATATAATAATTTTAAATCAGTTTCTTTACCTGGAATTTTTTGTATTTATTTAGTATTTAACACCCAAATAGTAATATAGGAAACATCGTTAAATCTAAATTATAGTGCTTACATTAACATTTGTGTTGTTACAACATAGTATCCAGAAGAACGTTGAATTTAATAAGGAGTGCTCTGTGTTTAAAAAATATATTGCAATTTGTGTACGCAATTTAATTGTGTCTTGTAATTAAATGTTACAATATACAGAAAGGGATTGTTAAATGCTATTGGAACTAAAAGAAAGCAAGTCCCAATCCCCATATTGGACTACAAGGAAGTTCTACCTTCTTAAAAACGTCCAACAGAACGTCACAGGTTAGGTCACGTGACTTATAACTATGACACCAATCCAGTAGGCTACGCACGTCTGCCAATATTTCTAATTAGCTCTTAGGAAGTCAACCTCAGACGGTTGTAGAGAACAATAACTCTACAAGAAATGACACTAATACAATGGAAGGATTTCTTAGAGCTTTGATATGTAGGACGAATGCGAAAAGTCAAGGTCAATTGGCCCTTTTGTATAATTGGTCACATTCGAACAATTCCTGTAAAATAATAACTTTTAATTCAAACTATAACATACCTTAAGCAAAACATAAATTATTTGATTTCATTGAAATTACAAATTTTTTAATTCCTATTCTTGTAGCGGACAACACTAGTGACATAACTGTTATGATATTTACTGACTCCTTGCGATTTCTTTCGTAACTTTTGTTGATAATCGGCTAAATATCTTCCTTTGTATCATCATCCAGCTAAGCTAGCTCTTCTTGGGAATCAGAAATCAGAAATCAGAAATTCTTTATTGTCAGACAGTAGAACACTGCAAAATAGCGTCATCAATATTATGTAATAGTTAATTACATTAAGTTATTTTCAGAATAGCCCAATAAAATTAAATATAAAAACGTCAGATTAATTTAAACAGCACTAAAGTTTTTGTCAATGCTAAAATAAATCAAACTAAAGCTTACATAGGTGGCTAGTCTTAACATAAAGTTTAATATAAGCTAGTCTGACCAGAGCACTCGACAAAGTCCCTGACACTGTAGTAAGCCCGCTGTACCAAATGCCGCTTGACCTCCCTCTCAAAAGAAGGACTTTTTTTTGTTTTCATAGAGTCTGTGAGTGCATTATATAGTTTAATGCCGCTGGTTAGTAAATGTCTTTCAAAAAAACTTGTTCTATGGGCAGGAATGGTAATCATATTGGAGTGACGTAGATTGTGACGATGTAGGGGATTTTGAGATTTGAAAAGGTGGAGGTTTTTGTGAACAAATGTCACGCAGTACAAGATATAAATCGATGGGAATGTTAGAACCTTTGCCTCCCTAAAAAGCGACCTACAAGAAGTTCTACACGGTTTCCCAAATCTGACGTAAGAATCTTTTGACAAAACTACTTATTCTGTTAATTACACATTGAGACTAATAGCTATGTAGTTCGTAGCTCATGAACATTTTAAACTATCATTAGTTCAATATTCCTGACATACCTCATTACCTCGGCTGTAATACAGTGTTTATCAACAGTCCATTGCGCATAAGGAAATAACAAACACTTACTTGGATGAAAGAAGCACTGAGCGATTATTTTCTTAGCAGCAGTAAAGCTGTCCGATCAAAAATTTCGGAAATTACGTATAAAAAAGGAGCTAAGTTAACTAAAATATCTAACTTGTAACGTCAACTACCTCATTCAACCCATCCCACCCCCCACCCAACCATACCTAAGAAGAATCCATTAAAAACTTTAACCCACCAAATAAAACATATTGAACATATTTTATCCTAGACATTTGTTTCCTCCAACCAATAAAATGGCTATGTAAAAATAAAACACTCTTAGCCACGTTCTTTATTACCAACGCAGTATTATTTTTTATTAGTGACGCCACCAACCAGTAAAGCCAATATTCATTTTTAGCGTAAAGCTGCGAGCACAGTATGGTTATAGCAACACAAGTATAGGAGAGAATATCTTATCAGTAGTTGACACATGTGGTTGGACTCCGATGGATTTTGTTTATGTATGTGTTTGACAACGTAATAATGCACGGCCAGTCTCCGATCCCCCTGGTACACACTATGCCTCGACATTAGGTGAATATAGAATAATTAAAATTATAAAATTATTACTTTCCCAATAAAGCATATTATTTTGTCATTTTGCAAGATCAAAGTAATTTCAGAGATAAGGATATTTGACAATATTTCAATAATATTTACATTGCCTACGATGTGGTAATTTTTTGTGGCGACTCGGTTATTCCCTTAAATTTGAATGTAAAAGAGTATATTGATATTGTATAAATGTTTATAAATAGACATAAACTTTCAAAGCATAATTATTACATTATATGAGAAAATACTATATTTGTAAATATCAATATAATAGCACAAAATATTTATATTCTAACCAAAACAATTGATTTTTTTAGATGAGTAATATTTACTTTAAAGTTTTCATTTAATTCACTAAAACAGTTTTTTATATTCTGTATTTATGGCTAAAACGGATACCAGCATATATTTAAAAACCTTTTAGGAAACACACAAAGGTTGTTACTGAAAGGTATAAACAACGTTTAGTTGAAAATCGAAAATGCATTAGGGGTAGGTTAAACACCACAGTTAGTGTTTATGGCAGAGTTTTAACTTTTAACAAGGGCTAATCATGGAAAGTTAGCCCCGCAGTGGCGTATGTTCGATAAGTGTAACAATTACTGAAAATAGTAAGTTCTGCAGATTTTCTCGAGTATATTTGGCTTTTATTAGAAAATAATTAAGAGAAATGACTTCATTTGACTTTTTTTAATCCAAAGTAAAAAAAAAGGTTTTTTTCGGATGTTGAAAAATTAAGCACAAAACTGTTTGTAAAAACAAGGAGGGACTGGACCTCCAGTGAATTGTCCCTAAGGGTCCGTAGGTTCTGTCCCGATATCAGACAGTCCAGAACCGTGCTCTCCTCCCTCCACTTATTACACAGTCCGCGCTTCAACATTCGCGCATGCGCATCAGCAATCGTGGTGGGTGACAACGTATCACTCACAACACTTAAATCTGTTTTTTTTTTCAGTATTTTTACATATTTGCTAGTTAGTTCATTGACGTTGCAATATCATAGGTTTAATGTTTTTGTGTGAAATGTGTGCTTCTTTTTTATGAACATATAACAAGTGTGATGTCAAAAAAAACATTTAATTAGCGCTAAAACAGAAATTAAAGAGGAGGCAGGAACAATTCGCAGCAAAGCTCGTTAAAATTTACCCTGGAAATAGCGGTGAAGTTAGTAATCTTCGTATAAACTAGATATTAGCATGAAGGATGCTGTTGATACTATGTTACTTACCGAGTTACTTCATAGTAGTTTTAGTGAACATTTTAAAGTTAACATGTGAGAATCGCAGTCGAGGTTTATCTTAGGGCTGGAAACTTCTTTGTTGGTAACAAATAAAAACATTGGTTTTAGTAATGAAAATAGTAATGATAATGTTAAAACCCTAGTGACTTTGAGTTTTATAATGAGAATGTCATACATGATTTTCATTCAGATGAGGTAAATTTATCAAAAATTGATAAATAGTATTATGAAATAATATATTTTTCTAAGTGGATGCTATGAAGAACGAAATAATACCGTCAATTTCTTTATAAAAACCTTAATCAAAAAAACCACAAATTATAATCCGTAATTGAACACAAATATTTATTTTAGTTAATATAAATATTAATTAAACTTAAGTTTTCCGAAAGAAAACTTCTTTCGTGTTTACATGGATAAAGGCCTAAGGGATCAATGATTCGAAGCGACTGTTGCAAACACTGTTAGTCAAAAATTATAATGCGGGCACTGTTACTTTTCATTGGTGACATCTGCAGGTATTGTTATGGGCTTTTATTACAAAAGAGTATCTGCAACGCTGCAGTGCGGGTATTTGTCTGTTTTATCGCGGGTTTGCAGGTGCACGTTGGATGTTGGTGCATGTCACTCCATGGGATTTGGCTGCGCGTTAGTAGATATATCTGCATTGTTCTTATAGGTAGGAAGGATGGCAATATGAAAATATCAGAATAAATAGATGTGTAAATAAACTGAGATTTTAAAATTACATTTTGATCCGTAGAAAGAAAAAAGTACTATAGGCTTCAAAGAAAATATATATCAATATATATATTATCAATAACAACAGGACCATCTTACTAGTTTATATGGGTTGTTTATATTTCCATGTAAAACTCAATTAAACTTTCACACTGGCATGTGTTGATTTTAAAAATTGATCAGTATGTTTTATAGGACTGATCTGATAACGTATTCAGATAATATTTGATATACGTATATTATTTAGAAAATTTATGAATTCGCATCATCTTGTAAACATGAAAAGAAGTACATCATCTACGATATGTCTGTGTGTTTGTGTTATAAATAAAACTTTAAAGTGAATAAAAATATATAGTTAAACGCTTTGTAAATGTTTAAGAACTTTGCAAGAGATTTTTAGAAACATTCCATGTTAGGAAAGATGGATTACTTTCGTATAAACATTTTGATCGAAAAATTATTTCCCTACTTGTCGTAATAACGGAATATTAAAAGTTTTATCGAGAACCGTCCCTAATTTAAATACATCAATACCTTAATTATTGATGCGTAACTGCTGATTATTAAACAGAAGATTCTTGTGACAAGAGTAAACCATCTTATTTACAATTAGAAAAATATGCAATAATATGCAAATTAACTAGTTTTATGTTAAAATTAACTATATTAGAACTGGTAATTGGCGAAACAAAATTTAAAGGTAAATTAAGTAAAACAACATCTACTGCAACCTTTCAAATTTCATAACAAGTGCACAAATTTTCAACAATAATGTCAGCGTTTAGTATCAACAACCAGCCTATCTTTAAGTTTTATACTAATACTTATACGATATTAATAACTCGATTCGTGTATATTAAATGAGAGATAGGTTTTTTTCCTTATTATTGATTACAACAAAGTAATCTAGGTATCAAAGGATTATATGAAACTAATCCACATTTCAATAGCTTCAACATTTTACATTAAATTCCTCGTTTTTTAAATATTACCATTATTATTTTGAGCTTTCACTACCAATATAATATAACTTTGAAATACCTACTATCAAACCTCATTTAATTTTTGACAATATCGATAAAATAATCTTTTTGAATGTAGGACGTCAAACTTTTGAAATCATTTATCACATGTAGTTCAGTCGAGTAGAACTAGTCGGATATATCAGTTCCTTTTCAGAAATAAAAAAACAACCCTATTTAAAAATATTGCATAGGTAACTTTAATTACTACGTTAACATCATCCGAATGGGAAAGTGTATAAAAACGAGTGTTGTTACTAATTGAATGAGTTTTTTATAAGATAACTTAGAGCACCTGATTTCGATAAAAAAACTGACATACCAAATGTTACAGAACTTTAGCACTATTAATATTGTTATCCTGGAGTAGAGAACCATAGTGTTATTGTCAAAAGTATATAAGATAATAATATCTAAACTAATTAAGAGATTTGAAACGATAATAAGTAAATCAGTCATGAAAGTCACATTACATTACATTCCAGGAGCCGAAAATCTGTTTACATTGTATACGAACACTAACTTGTTATGGAAATGTTGAAATACTGTTCAAGAATTCGATAGAATACTACTCTTTTTAAATAAATTAAACTTTAACCACGATAGTTTTGTTAGGGGAACTGAAATGGAAGGGTATCAGAGTGGTTAAATATACCAACCAACAATTCATTTCTTAATCACATTTTTCATACACTTAAAATTAATAAAGAAACCCGAAAATTAAAGTTTAATTATATTTGTAAATTATTTTGATTCAACACAAAGTTAGTATTATTTGGCAAACGTGCATTTTCTAATATAATCGAAAACTTTGTTTTCTGTTGGGCTTATGTAAATCTACGAAAATCCGATGTGAGAGTCCCTCTGCTCAATTTCCATAGAAGGTCGATCAATAAGGTTAGTCTACATGTCGACTGAGTTATTTCCCTGCCAAAAGCTTTCAGCGTTGTATTTGGTTGGCGAATCGCAATTACAGTTATTATTGGATTGTATTAATTTAGACAGTATTAATTTAAACACAATGTCCATTACTGATGGAGATCCTGTTACTACACTGAGAAACAACAGGTGTTGACAGCACTACAAGTGTTTGTGAACTAATGTACTACTTACTATTATATATTATAACTCATAGAATAATTCAAGACGTTTGTTAACTGTAGAAACCTGCTGGTAGCATTTAAATCATTCATAACATCACTTTTAGCCAGAAATCAGACTCTGTTGTCAGATATAAATAAAATAACAAACACAAAGTCCAATACTTTAGTGAGAGATAACCTAGTTTTAGGTGCAATTTCGTTGTAAAGGTCAGTTTCCTTTCCAATTATACTTTATCTCGAGTGTTTTCAAGATGACTCACACAGTTTACTATAACTACTTCAACTCCTCAATAAATTCTGTCTGTTTGTTTCAGACATCTTTTCATTATAATCTTTTGACATATTTCAACCTTTAATTGTATTTGACATTTTTGTTTCCAATAAGTGCAGGGCTTCACAGAAATTGTAAGTATGATGTGCAGAGAAAAATCTTTACCTGGACGTTTTGAAAATTAGGCATTTCAAAGGCTGGTTGACAATATTTACAAAGATTAAATTTTAGTTCATGTATATTTGTTTATCCTTATTTTCGAATATGTGACACATTTATAAAGTATCGTTCACACTTCAAATTTTATATTTTTCGATAGTATCCATGCCATTCTACTCGTATTTATCGAATACGGTAAAATAAAATAGATAGTTATAGCCAAACAAGTGAAAACTCTTATCTTAACCGATGAACGCAGTGAATTTACATTTAAAGAGTAATTTTGTGCGGGATTACGTGAAATATTATTACCTTGTAAATAGAAGTGTGGGGATGTGTGTGTACTTCATTCTGAAAAGAATACGATGATGGGTAGAGGAGGGGGTAATAGAAATCTATTTCATATTCAACCTCCTTTCCTTTATCACGGTGTAATAGAAGATAATATTGTTAATAGGTGTGGGGGCAGAGAAGAATGGGATTGCCTCCTTGTATTATATTTGAAAATTACGACTTATTAGTGTGTATAAACTATTTTTGTCCACAAACTAGATAGTGCATTAGAATGTATGTTAAATGTACATAATACTCCGTTAGAGATATAACGGACTATACGGAATTTGTATTATATTGAATTTAACTTTTATGTTGGTTACTCTAAGGCTTGCAAAATCTACTAAAATCTTTCATCTGATTCTTCACATTTACGTCCTATTGTGATAAATGTAACCGTTATTATTATTTTTAGTCGTTTGTAATATTCAAGGGTCTGCTTTAACATGCCAAAATTTTAGTTTTTTAATAATAAACTCGTTTGAAAAGTATACGGATGTTTTAAATCATAATGCTAAAAGTGACACACAAGGCACTAGTATTATAGTACTATTATTCCGTTCTGTTGGAAATCCTAATGATCTACAAAATCCAGTATCGTTGCTTGGTTTAAATTTAAACAGGTGTATTTACATACAAATTAAGTGAATACTATTCCTTGTAAAGATAGTGTGAACAAATATAAAACACCTTTTGTAGACAAATGTTTGTTTGTGAACTTATAACTTGGATTGAGACCAAATGATTTTCCCATCACTCAAGTTTGTCTGTTATGGTTTCTGACATTTACAACATTAATCAAGGTTTCTGATAAACCTGAGTGCCACTGTTCTCAGCAGTCATGTTAAATTAACGCGGTGAGTGTCTTCATAACTGAAGCGGTGCTGAGGTGTAACTCTCTTAACGTGTAACAGGCTAAATATTCGTTTATATTGGGGAAAATGTTTGAAACATAATAATACGGCCCTTACAAGAAGAAGACTGCGTGCAATCTGTGAGGTGTCTTTCTTAACGTCTGTTATATAACGTTAAGCACGCGATGATCCATCTTAACGCATAGTTGCATAACGATGAATTAATTATCGATTAAATGCTTCGATCAGACGATCATACATGCAATCAGGACATGCAATGGTCAAACGAGAAAAAGTTATATACTGTTATACGCTAAAATAAAAATGTAAACTATTTTTTCATTCCATATACAGTATTAAGGAAATTATGTTGTGCTATAATACTTACAAATATAAAACTCTCGGAAATATTGATGTTATTACCAAACTCGATCTAGTAATTTAGCATATTAATTTCTTGCTACGCTCGCGTAATTTAATGTTAAAAATAAAAAATATAATATATAAATAATCACTCATACTGATAGATTATAAGGTTCTGATAAATCAGATGTTTTAAAACTATGATTAAAAAAAACCTTAATTTACAGAACGCTAAAATTATATTGCAGAACGAAATAAAACAGGTTGTTATAGATTAAAAGCATTACAATGTAGTGAAATTCAGGCTGACAGTTACCAGGATAAACTCTTCCGCCCGGTTGCACAAAGCGTTTGTCAAAATGTTACTAATTGAGCAGTTCCTGTCTAACTTTGCATTGAGTGACAACAACCAGAAATGGACAGGAAGCGTTCATTTAAATTATAAACATAACTATCAAAAGGACTGAGGGTAACCTTTTTCAGTACCTTTTTTATGTGGACAAACCAAATGATCATTAAAATTAATCTTGTGCACTTTCCTCTGTCCAGGCCTCTGTCATTAACATCTGTTTATCCTCCAAACAACAAGAAAAATGTAAAAATATATTTTGTGTTTAATCTAAAAAATATCACTTCTACTTGAAGGTACTACCTAATAGTTGTAATTGATTTGAAACGCTTAAGTAAGATTGTTCACTTTTAAAGATAGTTTTGATGTAATAAACGTGCATAACTTCTTTTAATATAACAGCTAAACAGAAATTATAATTACTATAGTTTGTATGATAGTTTATAAATACCTTAAACTTTTGAAGACCTAACGTATAGAATATTAACGTAATTATCGATCGAACCTATACACTAAACACGTTCGTACCAACGAAATAACCTAAGTGTGAGACAACAAATTTTTTTTTAATTTAATTTACTATATTCAGAAAGATTTGACAGAAAACGTGACTTGATCGACATTTCCCTCTATACTGGTTACCCCTTTAATTCACCGCCAAATAATCTTTGTTTATTAATTACAAAAGATACCATGGGCGAATATCTGTATTCAATGTTTCTAATCTTCTTATTAATTATACTTATGAATCTCAATTATAATATAAATAATTTTTATGTTTGTAAAATCATATTTTTGATTAAAAATAGTATATCAGTACTCTACAATGAATGACACTACAAATTCCGTACAGTGGCATAGCTAATCTATTTTAGATGTTATCCAACAGGTAAATCGTATCTTTACATAATTTGAATACACATATTTTTAATATTGTCGTTTAATTTGCAATATGGAAGATAATTAGTTAGTTAGAACTCAATCTCATTGTTATTATTAATTCAAATCTATTTAACTAATATCCATGGGTATTTCTTTGAACTCAAACATCTGGAAGTTTCTGTTGTAATATAACTTGTAATTATACATGCAATTGTAGGAAGGCCTGTTGAACTATCCCTCAGGTACACACATATGGCGTTTCGTCATTGGCTCAAGTTTTCTCATTAAAAATATAATGACATTTATTGAAGTTTTCAATATTAGTCGTCATGACTTTCTTGTTGCTCTCCACATCTGATAATTTGGACCAAACCTGTATAATCGTTTCGTAGGCTGTTAGTGTGTATTCTTTTATATCTTTGATAATCGAAAATTGCAGTTTAAGGGATGTGAATGATGTTCCCTCTAGAACCTTAAACGGAAATTTTTGGAAAAAAAACGGGTTTAAATAATAAATCTCCCGTATATAACAACGAGTTTATAATTTTTTAAATAATTAAAACTTTTTTACTTGTTCATTCTCCAATACCCTAGAAAAACGTAAGATACTGAACACTGTAAAATATCATAGGTCTTGGTGAAGGCAGGAAATAATGGTAATTCAATGTATGATAGTGGTAAGTGAATAATTAACTATTCTCCTCCAAATTCTTTGTTTAACTTTACTTGTTTCTGGAGATCAAACAAGAATTATTTGAGAAGTGTTTGACAACAACAATACAGAATATCACACTGATTTTATATTCTTGCAGTTTTAATTTCTATAGTATGAACTATTTAAATTGTTTATATTTAATTGTATACTGCATATAAAATAAGTGACGGATTCTTACAAAATCAATACATTTGGTACGAATTATCCATTACTATTTCTAAAATAGTTTAAAATGTATTTAATGAATTACGATTTAAAAAATAGTGTAACTGTAAAAGTGAGCAAGAATTACAGATTTTTCTTTCTAAAAATAGTTACTTCTTTGAAACGGAATGTATCATGTTATAAATAGGTTTTATCTATTTAACCTGTGCCAGTTTGGTATCGTATGGCAATTCCAACATATTATTTATATTTAGTAACTGTATTAACTCATATCTATTTTTACAAATGATGTTTGTTGATGACATTTTTTAATATGTGCGCTTCGCATATCAGTAATATTACTTTCACTAATATTATTATCTAACTTGCACATAATATATCACAGCAACTTAAGTGTTAATGCAAATGTTGAAACCATACAAATATTGACGTAAACCGTAAAACTAGTTGACGTAATGAACGTGTTTTCTAAGGTTTAAATTATTTTTTTACGTTTCTGAGACTTACGAATCTCCGGATTCGACCCTCCGGAATGTATCCTAATACCATTATGGACGATCGAAATATAGAATATTATGGAATATTTTACTGTACTTCCTTGGTATGACGTGATATAAAATTTAGTAAAATTGGATTAGCAACTAAATGAGTATTCACTGATATATCTAAATTTAAAAGCCATTTGCTTTGCGAGGAAGATATGAGCCAGTATAATAATGTACAATTATCGTGCAGAAACAGGAAAAAGTATAGAGTTTTACATCAGAAAAAAGTTTTCTTACGTCAAGCGCCACAAGGTTATGTCAGAATTATGGATTTATCCTAGGGAATAACACAAAGAATGTAGAGTTCTACAAATATAATAGCTAAATAAGTCTAAGCCCTGATCTTAACGGATGAACGTAGCGAATTCCCATTGCGCAATCATTTGTTGGAGGCTTTACGAGAAATATTATAAACCCGGTATTGGAGAAGGGAAATTCAATAAGTGTAAATGGAAGGGTAAGGGTAAAGATGTGTGTGAACTTCTTTCTGGAAGGAATATGATGACGTATGGGGGAGGGAGGGGGTAGTAGAAACTTATTTTACATTCAACCTCTTTTCCCTCTTCACGGTGTACTAGAAGATCTGCTAATATTTGTTGTGATGGGAAAGAATAGGGTTATCTCCTTTTACTACATCTGGAAATTACTGAAGATCACCTATTATTAGAGTGTATAAAGTCTCAACCAACATAACGATCTCAACAAACTCAATAACGCTGTTATTGGTGTAACTTCTGCTAAGCAGAGTTAACTGGAGAATATGAAATTTCTATCGTATTAAATAAGCCTTCAGAGATATCCATATTAAAATTATTCAAATTTCTATTATATCTTCTTTCATGTCGGATTGCTTCTCTGTAAATAGTTAATATCTGAATTGTTATCAAACGTCGTGGTATTATATTCTTTGACTTGAGAAAATTTACCAAATATATATAAATTTCATGACAATAACGTCAATAATGCTTTGTCCACACGCTTCTTAGGACTTTAAAACTATTGTTTTTCGGGACAAACACAATTTCTATAATTTAAATCATCAGTATGACACCTAATATAGCAACAACTTGATCATAGACAAAGTTAGATTTAATATGTTTTTTAATCCAATGTTTTCCGTCTTTAAGTAATGTCATGTAACTTACTTCCCAATTTAATTCACGTATAAATAAAAGCAAAAGAGGTTTTAAGCTCGTATTTAGTAGAATAGGCTTTTTTATTTTCCTGCTATTCTTGAATAACATTTTAACTGTCTGACTGCTAATATTGTTGTAATTAGCATATTTTTACTGACTTACTTCATAAATCATGCATAGAGAATATAATGACTAGCAAAGAAAACCTTCCTTTTTTTTACTGCACAAAAGGGATTATTCTACACAATAATTCTGATTCATTTGGCCTACCGATAGAACAATTTATAAAGCTGTGACCAAAATAGGCCTCCGATACACTCATATAAAAATCAAACTTCGCTTTAGAAACATCCAAGGATAAGTTATTCAGTTATAGACATAGATGATAACGAAATTCTAAAATTTGAAGTTTGTACGATAACTTATAAATGGGTAAAATATTCTAAAATAAGGCTAAACAAATATACACAAAGTAAAATTTACATTTCGTAAATGTTTTCTAACCATATCAGACTAAAAATACCAAACTTTAAAAACATCCAGGATTTAAAATTTCCTCTGCAACAACAATTGATATTTCTGTCAAGCTCCTGTACTTATTGAAACAAAAAAAGCAAATACAATTAAAATTTATTCTGTTGTTATATTAGGTTGTGGTCTAAAGTATTGCCTAATCTACTCATAAATAAAAAAAGGATCGCAAAATGTGTTGCTAAGCGCTAATCTCGAGAACGGTTGGACTAATCCGGTTAATTCTTCTTGTAAAACATTAGTTAAAGCTCGAGGCAGGATGATAACAAGAGAAATATAAGAAAATCCACCTGGATATATTTTGGAATTCTGAATAAATGGTACAGTTTATACTTCATAATCCAAATTTAACTAACACTAAACAGATGTTGAAGTTTTAAGACGAAGTTTGACAAATAGAGTGAAACTTGTGTTTACGTTTAAATGTTAAAAATATTTATTGTACACTGCCTGATAAGGAGTTTTAAACTGAAAAATAATGGGTTAATTGTCATCTGGTATGGCATTTTACAATGGCTTAAGGAAAAATAGAGAAAGGAACACTAACATCACTCAACGATATATTTTCTTTGTCAGATTATAGTTTGAAAAACAACAAGACTCACTATGCAAAACTTTAGGAACAGTTATTTTTTAAAGTTGCATGAAATTATCAAGAATATCTCCCTTATACCAGAAGTATAAAGGAGTAGATAGGATTTCTTCCGAGTCCATAGTAGTGTTCTCAACTTTACTTAAATATGTATATTTTCTTCATCGAACAACAAGGTAAACTAAACTATGGCACTGAAATACTTTAGATCGAAGGTAGATTGAAAGAGCCGGAAGTAGTGGTTTTTTACCAAAGTATGTTTCCGAGCTACATACGTATATAGTTTTTTACCGGAGCAAGAAGGCAAACTCAAGGCGGCGCCGTAAGTGATGTTAGACGAACGGAAGTAGACACAATATTTTAACCAAAATAGGCTTCTCAGTTTCGTACGTAAATATATTTTCTTCAATGAGATGATAAGGCAAACTGTAATAATAATAATAATAATATTCTTTATTGCGTGAAGCAATTACAATATTGCATGGCATGCGTCACCGTAACTATATAAAGTACATCAGATAAATGATGTTGGTCAAGGTAAATACATACAATGCAATACGATTCTTATACGTATCAGAACCGGGAGTTTCGTGGTTGTTATTAGTTTCAAAAATTTTCATTCCAGCGGCCCATCGTGAACTCATCAGTTGAGTAAAATGCTTTTGACATAAGAAAATGTTTTAGTCGAGTTTTAAATGTTTTTTCATTGAATTGTTTGATGCCCTCAGGGAGCCTATTATTGATTGTCCGAATCTAACTTAAGATGGTAAGTGTTAGAGAGCTGCCGTTCTGTGCTGTTCGACTCGAAAGTTATTCCTGCCTCTAGTCCCATATTGGTAGACATCCATGCCCCGTACCAACTCGCATTTAAGTCGGCAGTACAAGGCCACCTCGAGAATATAGAGACAGGAAAGGGTCAGCAATCCAAGATCCCTAAAGGCATATTTGCACAACTCTCTGGGGTTTAATTTTGAATGAATTCTTACTGCTTTCTTTTGAGATCTGAAAACTCTTTCAAATGTGTATTTGGAACAGCTTCCCCACAATCTCAAGCCATACTATTGTACTATTGCCCAGTAAATATCTTAGACTGGAAGGACACGGCGAGGGTTGAAGTAAACGCTTTTTGACTGAAGTAGGTTTCCGGAACTTATAATATATGTATTTTTTATATTGGAAGGCAGGCTCAGGTTTGACTTTAAAACTTTAAATATCCCGAATCTTAAATGCACCTGCATGTTCAAAACATACTCAAGTTAAACTCTGATAATTTAAAGCGTGAATACTAAAATAAATGTACCTGATTTTGTCGGATTTCATTATACTACTGTACATCGTAAGTGCTTTTACTAAGCATTATAAGAACTTAGATTTTGAAAACTGCATGAGAGGCCGTGGGTAACAACAGGTTTAAAAATCAAAACCCTAAGTAAGAATGTATTAAAAGGAATCTATAAAGTAATTAAACGTGTAAAAGTAATTTAAATGTAGTCTTTATGCATACTATTTAATATACTATATTTCAAATTTAAAATTTTACAAAGGATTAGTCTGAGTAATCTGCTTAAGTATTTTATCGGTGCAGTTTCAATTGGAAATGGTGATGTTCCTTAGTTTAGAGGGAATGGCAGTAGTTTGGATAGGATTGGACTTATAATTAGTTGAACCTTCTATCTTCCTCTCCCTGCCGAACTAATCGTTGAGCTTATCTCAAGCGTCTCGTTCAAGCTTTCTGTTATTTGTTACTTAAATAACTTCAATATTACAAGGTTCATGTACTGATATAAAGATTAATCGCGTTATTAATGATTCTCGATCGTTATTGTTTTCGTATTAGGTTATCTATATGATGCTAATATTTTCCATAGCAATTTTAACCTACTAATAATTTTAACTTATATAATTTTACGTAACTTAGTCCTAGATTTAGACCCTTCAAAGGGTAGCTTCGTCCATAATTAAGGGTTAAGATGCACTTATGTATCTGTTTTTACGTGGTGATTATTCTTCGTTCATAAATTAATTCAAAAATCTATTAAAAGCACTAATACACGCTTTCAGTACAATCAAAACGGAATTATCAATAATTTTGAATGTGACAGAAAATATTTATTCTATTGCGATCCAAGCCATAAAAGATATGTTATAAATTACGTTAGTTTTATATATATAGATACGGTCGTCATAAATATTACATTAAACAGGCGTAATTTTACCGTCCATGTTGCAGAAGTGCTTTATTGCTTATCTCTACAGTAAGTTTCTCCACACAACGTACGTATCAAAAGAACATTTAGAACGTGTTCCACAGTCGGAGCCTAGTTTCTGACAGGTCGTCGTCAGCTAAGACATTAATCTACGACGCGTGACGTCACATCAATAATTCTCATACGTGCTAAACGGTTAAACTGATTTAGTGCTAATTGGTGATCGTCTATTGCAGTTTCGCAACTGTTCATAGGCAGATAGACCCCAGGTCGCATTAAAGACTTCACCAGATGCATTGCGGATGTATTGAAATGTTTAAGTATAGTGCTCATTTCTTTCTCAATATTGCGGACAGACAATATTACAGAAAAAAGGTTTTTAAAGCTCACATGCGGAGAGAAAAAACATTATGATAGGTTTTTTCGACGCTCAGCCAAACCGCATGAATGGAGTTACACCTTTATCAAACTCTATGAACGCAGATGGTTAGACTGCATGTGTTAGCATGTCAGATTTTAAAATGCCAAATTACAATTCTTAATTTGTTTTCAAATTTGCTCATTCTAAGATTTTCTCTTTGGTGTCGTTGTAAAACACTGTACCAATGTAAAATGTTCACCAAACCCCATGGAGTTGCATGCACCATCATCGATTACGATGTTGTATGTGAATCGTTTGCCAAATAATGTTGATGTTGATTGTAGAATAAAAACAAAACTGAGAGAAAGTCGAGTTTGACCATCCGTGTTTCCAATAACTGGCCTACATATTTCACTCTGGCAGTCACTGGTTGATTGTTAGATTAAACCATCGCTCACTGTTGAATGATGTTCATCCACAACCAGCTGGTTCATCCACAACCTGTTCATAATATCAGGTTAATAACTGATCGTTTAAATATTTTCTCGAGAACAAATACTGCTTTATAAAAATTACATGTAAATATGGGCATGAAATATCCCATTTAAATGTTAAAAATTTTTTTATAATATACACTGACCTTTGCGAGGCATATTGATTCTTACCGGTATATGAAGTCAAATTCGTTAACTTCTCGTCCAACACAGTATTAAGAGGTCCGTCACTTTTTTTTAATGTACGTAAGGAATAAAGTAAATCGCATATATAATTAAGAACCTCGTTAAGTATTATATAAAATAAAATTTAACTTAGAAATTCAAACCTCGTAGCTGATAATTAATTACAGTCAGTATTGCGCCTGTAAATGTGTTATTGCACTTTATTATCATACAAGATAAGTATTGGCTGTCAGCAAGAAACACAGTTTATAGGTTTTGTCATCTCTCATCATTGCCAATATTCCGTTTGTAAATTCGAGTATTTTCATGCATGGTACTATCATATAATGTGTATGATATAAGGGACCCTATAGTAAGTTCATTTTATCTTTCACCACTAACTGAAATAGAGCGTATATTGCATTATCTCTGTAAATATATAATGTATGTTATTAGTGCATAAAACGTATATGGTATAAAATACTATAATATTTAAAATTATTTATTGAACGGATTACGATTCACGTAAGCAAAATAGTTGCTTAGTATAAAACCAGCTTATTTTTAACAAAATTAAACCTAAATCGCATATGTATTTATTTACAGAAGGTAAGTTGTTGATTTATTTTATTTTACTAACAAAGAATAAGACAGTTAAAAATACGTAACGGATGTTCAACCTGTATCGGATCTGTAAAAACTCGTGTGGGGCGTGATTGCTCCAATTTGTGGGATTGCTGTGGCCCAGTCCAATCCCAGCTGTTCACGTCTGCAACAGCTCTGCCAAGCTAAAGTCGTTACATTAATGTACAATGTTTACAACTGAATGTAGCATCACATATAATTGTAATAACTAATTTGCCTCTCAAACGATTCACATGTTACAAGTTATTATTCTCAATAAATGTAATTTCGACTTAATAGAAGAGTAATAATGAATTTTAAACTTTAAAAATTAAAATTATAAACCGAGATTAGGCTATACACAGAAAATAAAACGTAAATCATTCGTTTAACTAATTTATACCAACTTAAGATACACTCTTTTCGAGTATGCACGCATAATTTACTTACGTTTGGAAGAAGTGTATGCGCATTAAAATGGGAAAGAGTGTTTGTATATAATTTTTTCCACCAGAAGTACAAATCTTATACTGTTTAGGTTACCAAAAGTCAATAAATCACAATTCAGACAACCTTTTTCCTACGCTGGTCCAAAAATATTTAATCAGCTGCCTTTGCACATTAAACAAATAGAAACTTTAAGGTATTATGTGCATAAGTAAAAAAGTGGCTTTGAAGAAAGCAAGAATTGAGTTGTTTATTTAGAATACTGTCATAACTATATCTGTAAATTTTGACATGTTGACAACTGTGTAATTTAATAAATTTAATAAGAAAACATATAAAATCAGTGTAAATAATTAACCATTATTACAATAATTCAGTTAGGTTCGCTGAATGATAGTGGACGATGCAAAAGCTTATACTTTTAGATATGTTTTAAGAAGCTAGACATGGAAATTTATTTTTTTGTAAACCTATAAATTGTAAATTAGTTGTTGTATACATTTTAGATTCTTTTTTCTCGCTGACCTCGCTACTTGTAAAAGAGGTCAATGTACTTTTCCTGCCATTGTTAAACTAATTCAGTTTTGTAAGTTTTATAGGAAATAAATCATTTATTCATATATAAGTTCAATTGTATACAAAACATCATAGAATATTGGAGAGAAATTCGAGTTATTTCCCAGGTGCGTATAAAGACTCTTTTAAAATGTTAATCTCAAGTGGATCATGAGCTTGGGATATCTCATTAGCTTGGGACATCTCATGAGCTTGGGATATCTCATTAGCTTGGGATATCTCATGAGCTTGGGATATCTCATTAGCTTGGGACATCTCATGATCTTGGGATATCTCATTAGCTTGGGATATCTCATGAGCTTGGGATATCTCATGAGCTTGGGATATCTCTCAGTGACTATCATTTATCTGTAGAGAGCAATAACGACATTCAAAAGAAATATGTCTGCTATGTGCCAGTTTTTCCGTAGGAAATTTCGTCCGAAGCAGAAATAATTTAGTAAATTTTGTACTAAAATAGTGTAATTTTTAATTTCAGTAGTTACTATTTTTATTAATAAGAACGCCTAAAGACTTTTCCAGTTCTAAGCATGTATTGCTAAATATTTTTATATTTGAAGTGTTAAATTTTGAAAAATATAACAGTCAATTTGTGATTTCTTCTGTAATAATATATTCTATAAGTACATAACAAAATAATCCAACAAACCCCAAATATTTTATATTCTTTACAAAGCTCACAACAATTTTCTCCCTACTCCCTAAAAAAGTGTTTTTTAATATTTTTTTATCATTAACTTCATTTCATGAACTTCCGGGGCAGCAATCACTCAAAGTATTATACCAGGAAACAATTTTAACATCTAAAAACATTGAAAAATATTTGGCTCTAATTAGTGTTATTAAATTTTCGTGTACATTCCTTTACACCATATTCTGTCTCCTTGTCACAACATTATACGGCTCAGATCTACTTAAAATGCATGAGCAGAGAGAATGGAAAACTTTCTTGCATTTTTATAAGCTCATTCTATCATGTTTTTGATGAGCTACTAAATTGCGTAATAATTTCATTATTATTTGAATGTTTTGTCACAACGTTATAATAATTTTGTGTGTCCACAAAACACACGAAATATTCAGTATTGAGGATAACCCAAGGAAATATTTAATGAGAGTGCAATAATTTATTTTCATATTTAGGATTTAAAATTTTGTATATGTACTTATATTTTAGCACCATTAAAACATTTCCCATAGAGGAAATGAAAATCACATGGTAGAAGTACACTACGTCACACAAGGCGTAAAATCTTTCGCTGATGTTGAATACAAACTTTTATGTTTATAGCTTATTTATTATTGACAGATTGATTCAACCACACACATTCATACGCAAAAAAATATTTACATCTCTCGGCATCCCCCGTGCAACAAAAGAGATATAGTGCGAGCCTATCAAGTTTTAGACTTTATCGATGTTCAGCCAAAATCCCATGGTTGGACATGCATCATCTCTAATCATCATTATAGACTCTACAGAAGTCTACAGGTGAAATTTTTCTCAAAATATCCTATTACATGATACATTCCAATATTTGTTTTTTTATTGGGTTTCATATCAGTGTTAAAATAATAAAGGTATACGTACCAAGTAACCATAAAAGGATGTTAGACTTATTAGGAAAATTAGGCTATATATAATAATTGTCATATGTTAAATCTGTAATGAGTATACTGAGTTTGTTTAAAAATGTATACATTCTGATATTTTTTCGTTGCTAGCGTGGTTACATATATGACCAATGTTAACACATTAGATAACGCTCAGCCAAATTACATGGAGTGGTTTGTATCATAACCGAACTCATTGTCTCCACACAAAATGTAAGCTTCATGCACATAGTCTATTATGTCTGTTCATTTTTCAGATACATTGCGGAGTGACATAAAGAGAGGAATGAAATTTCCACGAATGTTTTACAATTACTGTATTTTCAGAAATGTTATTTCAGCATTCATCTTCAGGAATTTACCGGAAATCCAAGCTATGCATTCTTCTTTTATCAGTCCAAACGTGTATTTGCTTAAAAAAAAAACAAACGCGGGATTGTTATGCATTGCTTTAAGTCTAAGTTTTTAAAAACGATTCTCAAACAGCAATGGTATCACTTACTTTAATACGATATTTAATATTTAAATTATTTCAAACTTTAATTTAGTTTTTTTACTATTTTAGATATGTTCTCTATGAGCATATCCGAAGAATACGCTGTAAATGACTAGACTCCATTAATGTGTCATATATATATATATATATATATATATATATATATATACAAATATATATATATATATATATTCCGGGAGTCGAACCCGGAATTCTCACTTGCTGGGTGACTATACTACCATTACACCACAGAGCGCTTACTTTTTGTGAATCAATGTTTATTGAAATTAAAATAAGGCTATTGCCATTTATACAATTTAATGTAAATAAAAGTCGTTTGACAGGTATTTGGTCTTCCGATCATATGTTAGTTTGCTTATTTAAACGCATAATTATGTGACAGATACGGCCAAATAAAGTAAGCGCTCTGTGGTGTAATGGTAGCATATTCACCCGGCAAGTGAGAGATCCGGGTTCGACTATATATATATATATATGAAAAACACTACTTAGTTGAACAGTGCTCTAATATTTCGGGTTTTTCTGTTAGGATAAAAAATATAAAGACAAATCGTTGAATTATTTAAATAAAACGTATTCAAATAAAAATATAAATATAAATCATTTCTTTTAATATTTTATATCTTTTCAGACACTTTTCTGAGAATGAAAATTGCGGAAATATCTAAGACAGTATAACTAAAAATTCTTCATGTTTATGTGCGACATGTAATATTTATTTTACAAGTATAAAGTCTCACAAAACAGAATACTAAGATTTATCTTTCTTGGAATTCTTAATTTCAATTTTATATTAAGGTTTTCATGTGGATATCATCTCATAATTTTGAGGTAAAACATATTGCATATACACGTGTATAATACTTATCTAAGTCAACTTATAAATTATAAGAAAAACTATAAATTTCCTACAGAATAAAAAGTATTGTCATGTACGGTATGTTAAAATCAAATTTGTATTATATTAAATAATATTACAAAATCCACATTCATGCCAATGTAGTTAGAAACGTGCTAAATGTGCTACAGCCTATTTTTTTACTTGTAGTCGCACTGCAATTTGACCACGGTTTCGAGTTTTATATACCTTTGAAGTGGAGGTAAAGTAAACAATGAATGAAAAACCTTGAACATAATAGACAAAAGTAGTTTACACTTCAAGATTAAAAAAGTAGCTCGATTACTGAATGAAAGGTAATCGATAGTCACAGACAAAGCCACCAGAGTTGAGGGTTGGTTCACTTTGGAATAAGGCTTTAACATTGGTGTACGCAACGTTGTTATATTTAGATTGCAAAGAACACCACTTTACATATACATATATAATTAAAACCATCTCGATAACTTCGAGCTACGATTTCTTCAAACTTTATTTAAATAAATAACCGATAACATATTGTAAATTAAACATTTATTTCTGTATTGCTAGCCTTCATAAGCAGCTAAGAAAGACTAGTATTTTCAATAATTGCAAACTGTAAAGATTGCATGATTTCTGAGATGGAAATAAATAACTATTATCGTTATTTATATTTGATTAATGCACGTATTAATGTATGCACGTCTTAATAAAAATATGTACTAATAAAAAAGAAATCGCACGTTTCTATCTAAATTTCTAACTAGTTAAGGTGTTAATACAAGTGTATGTCCAATATGTTTTAGGTTAAAGTTATGAGACAAATCACATAGTAATACGATAATAGAAAGTAGAAATTAACAAGTTCAAATAAGATATAGGCTATCTTATAATGTTGGTAGTATATTTTGTGAGATTGTATACTTTTATCACATGAAACAAAGAAGACTGTGAGTATTTTATTAAATTTGAGAGGTTTAAATATTAGAAAGGTAAGTATGAGGTGGACTCAATCAGACGATATTGTGGAGAGAACCTAAATTACAGAGAGCGGCGATGACGTCACGCCCTTAACGCTTCCGGCCTCCGTTCACTTCCTTGGCCGCAATCACGGCAACGTTGAGACCAATATAAAGTAAAGGTTAATATTACTTACTTTAACATCCCTCCATAGGTATTGAGTTGATTTAATTTAATTATTAAAAGGTGCCTAAATTCTGTTTATTTATAATTATTATTCAACAATGTATTTGAACAATTAGAATGGCCTATATCATTCTTTTCTCATTAATTTACTACTCTAAATGAGATCCATGTTTATATGAATATAATATAAAACCGATTATGGTATATGATAATCATGAGCGCCAATTTATTTCATATTGTTGAGTAGCAAGTTTGTTGGGAGAGTGAACGTCAAAAGGCGTTTATTATTTAACTAAGAAATGTTTCAATCTATTTCAATTACGAAGACTTTTCAGTCTGTAAAGAATATTCCCACTTGATTATTATCGATGAATCGTTGGGATCGGCTCAACATTAAATGACACATGTTTATTCTGGGATTGTATTGATGACGAAGGTATCTCAATACACGTGGTTATTGAGGTTCTCAGCGAATAAGCAACAATAGAAAATCTTCATAAATGGCAGCTCTCAATATGCGGTCTATGTCTTGTCACAGTAAATCTGCTCCAAATCAATTATTTATTATTCTGTTTAAATAATTTTCGTGTCATTAGGTTTGTGATAATATCCTCAAAAATAAAAGCTTTTGGTTTTAAATATATTCAAAGTTGAATAATCCTTATGGCTGCAATTTTGAAAATACTAAATATAATTTGATTATATTATTTTTATTAGCTAGCCTTGTTATCATAAACATTTCAACCAAATTTGGTATAATTAAACTTATTATTTTTTTTAAATATTGATGTTTTATAAAAAACACACATTCGGACAGATGGATAACTAAGCATAAGAGACCATAAAATGAAATATATTACTCTTGACCTCAGAAATAACGTGGTATACTTTTGTCCAGAGAGTTACGAGACACTCTGTTATAGCTTTCAGTATTGTTAAAAATAAAACAATATTAATAAAATTTTACTGCAATACGAGTTTTTCGTTTACTCTTATAACCTAAAAAGAAATTAAGAGGGGTGAGGCAAGTAATATGATGCTTTAACCAAGACTTATTATCAGACCAAAATCATCCTAATTAAATAGAATAATTATAATCTGTCATTGCTGTCAAACTCAGTCTGCATGTAAATTTAGTGAAAATTCCAATCCAAAATGTTGTATTCTACTATCTCATTGTAACTCGTGTTAGTAACTTCTATTTGACTGTTCTATCACTCAAAGATACTTTGATTAACAACCAACAATCTATAATAATAAACAGCCGACTAGGCTTGACTAGTTAGTTTTGCCAGACCATGTAATAATAATAATAATAATAATAATAATAATTCTTTATTGCAGTAAAACAATTAACAAAATTGCATTGCAAGCGTCATTTCAACATTTGGATTTAAAAATCTATAAACTAAAACCTATCTTAACATAGGCACAGTTAATTCCACATACTAATGTATAAACCTAACAATATATTGTATTTTGCATGTTTTGGATATCAGAAAAGGATAAATAGAATAATAATAATAAAATATTAATTTTCATCCCAGCGGCCCATCGTAAACTCATCAACGGAGTAAAATGCCTTTGACAACAAAAAGTGTCTTAATCGAGATTAATCTTTGCCAAAGTAGGTAATCCACTATCTGGCAATGGTATAGTTTGTAGGATACGTTCTTTCAAAATTAAATTCCTGAAATGTGTTAACCGTACCTGATTCCTTTTAAAATATTGGGTAGATCTTATTTAAAATTTTAAAACATTTTAGATATGAAACTATCCGTATAAACATAAGTACTTACAGTTTGCACATAAACAGCTGTTTCGTAGGAGAAGTCGTTTGATCTCCTCTATCAAACATACATTTATTTCATTGAAGGAGGCTAATGAAATTCATGAATGAAATTCATGAGGCTCTTCTTAATAAAATTCACTACAAAATTTGTATTGGAATAACTGTATTTTCTAATAATTAATGTTTCGACAAATAATTAATGTAATGTATTTTTTTTTTTTAATTCCAATTTCCAACAACTTTTTCAAGATTACGAAATATGTGATTACATCGTAGGTTCAAAAAGCAAATAATATCATAATTTGCTACAAAAACCAGATTTCCCATGCATAATTAATAGCTGGTTATTAATTCTTACTTTAATTTAGAATTTTGTAATGTCAAATGTTTCTTATAAGCTGCTACCTATAAAACGTGAAGGGTGTTGTAACTTTTCTGTTATTTGGTTCGCCAATTAGAATAATAAATCGGAATCATTATGCAATACTATTTGAAATACATTTCAAGGCAGAGTAATTAAAACAAAAATTCCATATGAATTGTAAAAATATATAATTGTAAACTATTGATATTTTTAGATCATCTTTTATCTCTGTTAAAGAATTTTGGTATTTTTCATGTATTTATTTGATCGTCGTTTCATTTGTGAAATTCAAAGTATTAAATTCTATATAAAGATTTGATTAAGCCACATGTGGTAATATGTCTTAAGTAACATATTATATTGTAATCAGTTCATTTCCATATTCATTTGTTCTGCAACTCTTTCGTTGTCATCAGGGTTAACCATAACAACTATGTTAAAATGTTTGCTAACGCTCAGCCCATTCTCATAAAGTGTTGAGCACAGTAACGCATTAGGTGATGCCTTTATAGAAATGATGCTTTATTCAAAATTTCAAATACATAGCCCTATAGTTTTTTCTCGAGATATCGTTCGGACCTACATTCATAAATTAAATCTTTCAAGCACCTGCTTTGGTAACGCTTAGCAAAAAATAATTCAATAGCCTATAATAAAATTTGCCAAGAAATAAATTATAATTGGAAAAGCTCCAATGGTTGCAGTTGTATTTTAGAAGTACGGATTTCAACATTATTTACTCTGAGAGAAATTCAAAATCCTTTCCAATGAAAACGTGATCACATTTCACAGCTGAATGAGTCTTCGTCGCTTAGAGATATCACTTTCTAGAAGTGCTTTCTTTGAAACATAACCTTTATACCAGCTTCATAAAAAAAACAATATTTTTAAGTTATATCTAGGGTGAAATACTTCGAATTGTACAAAGAAAACGGAGGCCAAAGAAATACATTTTAAATACAACATCTTTTAATGATCCAAAGAAAGTCGATGACGAAAAAGTTAAAAATTACATCAAAATTACAATTTACATCATTTCGACATCAGAGACACCTATAAATAGTTAAATTGACATTCTCGTTGTCTCATCAGGTGCACAACTGAGTGCTCTACAATGTGATAGACACGATCTCTAAGCACGTAGGAACCAACGTACTCGTAGCTATGGTCGGAAGGGTTGATCAATCGAATTTTGAGTTTAGCTCCAGTTCACCTTCAACTCAAATTGACCATTTTCACATTAATTACTAATGAAAATTATGTAAATTAGGAAACAACTCAAGTTGTGCTCACTGCTAGCTTTAAAACAGAGCGGTAATTGCTCAACACAAAAACCTGGTTCATTCAAATCGATAGAGGAAGTTTTC
The DNA here is from genome assembly GCF_021130785.1 of Homalodisca vitripennis. Lineage (NCBI taxonomy): Eukaryota > Metazoa > Arthropoda > Insecta > Hemiptera > Cicadellidae > Homalodisca > Homalodisca vitripennis. The sequence goes on from NC_060211.1 coordinate 22,197,296, forward strand.
GTAAAACATAAAATCATCATTAGTAGAATTGGTTTTAGTGGAGGTCGAAAAAGGTGTTTATCAAAAGACTGTACAAAAATATTGTACAATGATGTTGCCAAAAATAATATTTTTCTGCCTTAACAGGCTTAAAACCAAAAAAGATTTGAAGGCCAGGCCATAAATTATGTTTCTTAAGTTAAGAAAATTCATCATCAGTTAAGATATTGCGAGTTTCATTACAGTCCGATATTGTTCACTTAATTCATATGATTTTTAAAAGATTTGTTTGTTCTAAAATTCTATAATCGTTGTATTTAATTCCGAGCACAGTATTTAAAATACAATTAGTAATTTAGACTAATTTAGCAGGAGGTCTAAACATCGTTTATTCAAATAGTACAAATACCGCACCTTATTGAAGAACAAGTAGACTGTTTCCATATCTGCTAAAAATGATATAAGCATCATATTAACAAAGCCATACTATTCCAAGTCTCATTAATGTAACAAAATCCAAAAAATTCTTTCGTTAAATCAATAAAAGGGAATGCATTTGTCTATTAATATATAAATACTTCTAAAGGGTAGACATTTTTTAAACACCTCGTATTCCAGTACATAGACATCTTTATTAATACTGAGAGTTAAAAAAATAATCGTACGCCAACAAATCGCCCTGTATAACCCTAGGCCAAATTATTTTCCGCTTTAAGATTATAAGACAGTAGTACACCACATTACAATATTTCTTTTAACAGGCTTCGATGAGTTTGTTTGAAAAATTTCAAGTCTATAGTTCAGTATATGTTTAGACTGCGTATTGTGTTAATTTGATTCATGTTAAAATGTTATATAATTGTACTCACTATGCTTACAAATTTAGTTATGCAGTATTTTATCGTGCCCTCATGGTTCTCACATACAGCTATATAGCTTTTCGCTTACGCTCAGACAATTAAATCTACATAAATCCTTAAACATATAAAACAGACTATTCAAAGTTTTTATAGATAAGGGTAAATACATCTAGTTTTTTTTAAAGAGGAAACTTCTATACTGATATGAACTATAGTATTTCTGTAGTTATATTTTTAGTATTCAAATTTATTAATCAATTAACAGTTTCAATATATTACACAATGTTCAATTTTGTCTTTTTTTTTAAATAATTCATTTTAAGAGACTCTTCCACTGTTTAAATAATGGCTATAGGATTATTACTGCATCGGTTTAATTTCAGTTCAGATATATTTCTAAACTATTAAATCCTGTAGACTTTTAAAACCCTTTGCAAGCTCTATGTTATTTTTAATGGGTATATAATGAAATTCGTGGATACGTAATTAGCCTCTACAGATAGATTGTAATGGCATACAAAGAGAAAGAGAGAGAGGTTACATGTGTATTGTATACTTTTCATTAAGGATAGTAACCTAGATATCGATTTTGTTTTCTTGTTGATATAGTTTTGAGAGGACTATCACGAGATGTAAGATTTGATAGTTAGTTTCACAAGGTTAGCCTTAAAACTTATGCTGGTAATCTTTGCTGAGTCAAAGTGTTGTAACAAGCAGAGGACCTTCTATTACCTTAAAGGATTCATTTTAGCAGGCCACTTGCAGAGTTACGTACCTTAACCTGGCTTGTAAGATTAAAAATGAAGACATCTCCTACTTCAACTTTGGTGAGACACGTATATTTACTTCAAGCATAAGCTGTCGTGGATTTATGTGAATAGAGATATTTACTTAAATCTTAATCAGATAATAAATATCTCTTTAACCAGTTGGTAATCTTAAAATGTGTTCTACTTAGACCATCTCAACTCTAGTTTTCTGAAGGGGGAAAATAATAATAAATCTTTTAGTTCTAGTAGAACTCCGGTACTAAGAATTAATGTTTCCACGAAGTATTTAACTAATTTCAGCTGTAAGAGATACAAGAGAGAAATGGTTTCTGAATTTATTTTAGGAGCGTTGTCCCTACGTTCATGTTTATTCCGCTGGAAATGTGTAACACATTTAAACATTTAAATTTATCTCCATATCTAGATGTTTTTCATTTGGGTTTCAGGATAAACCTCTCTTAAGAGTTCTTAACTATATTTTGTTAGGAACTAATAGTTAAAAATAACCAAAAGGTGGCTGTGAATAGCATAAGTAAAAATAGCAGATTAAAATCAAATGAACCTTCAGTATATCAAGAAGAAACTCAGGCATTTGCACCAAGTACGCCTTCAGTTTTAATCTAAATAAATATATAGAGGAAAATCACAATAATATTTTACTTTGCCAAATATGAAGTGACATAGCCATAGTTTAAATAAATATAATTATTATAAAACGGAGAATATTTGATTTTTATAGAGGTACATCTAATCTCTTCGATTTAAACACGACAAGTTAAAACGAAATATTAGAAATAATCTAACTCCGGGAAAATTATATACTAACTGAAATCGCTATTGGAAAATTGTTATGAACAAAGTAAAATATGACGGTGTAGTAATGGTAAGGCAGTTACCATTGGATATAATTTAAGGGAAATTTAAAAGAGAGCGAACTGTCTAACTGACGTTATTAATGCCATCGGAGAAATCTCATAACTTGTTTAAGATTAGATTTGCTTAAATCGCACAGTAACTGAAGGGACAGACGGTTCCATTGACTCATTCTCCACTCTGTAAATTATTCAATTTAGAGAGGAGTAAAATATTAATGTTATCAATAGCAGGTATAGAAGTTATAGAATACTATTAATACTTAAGTCTAAATTATTTTATTAGTTGGATGAGTTAAGCTAATTTGACACTGGAGTGGCCGATAAATTTCATTTCGGTCTGTCTGTACGATAATTAAACATTTACTAATTTAAAATTTACATGAAATTTTATTTATTCTCGTCCAAGAATAAGTTCTCAATGACAAATTTCCATTTATGGGATTTAACCAAGTGTTGTTGAGCCTATTATTCAGCATGGAAGCATAATGTTTTGTCTGTCTGTCTGTCTATCTGCCTGGGGTCTGTAAAAATAGTTATTTTCTGAATGATTTTCTGTATGTCAATATTTTTTTTATCTTCTCGAATGACATGAGATATAGACTTTCACTTTTGCTTACTACGAGCGAAGGTCAATCACGACACGAGATCGGGAGTGTTCCTAAATAGAAATTAGTTGACCATAATGTGTTTCTTTCCTTATTTATAATGGTCCTCTTTAGGTGATGTTACTATGTTTTTATTGTAAGTACAGTTAAAAAAGAGTGCTTTTAAATACAATTATAATGTTTTTATTTTATTATGTGTAATTTTAGAGTTTTTTTTAGATAGTGTGCATGGAGCTGAACAATTATAATATATTTGTTGTGATTCCTGACTTGTGCGTGTCACAACGCTTTGGTATGATTGAATTATTTTAACCTAGACTGTACTTAACTGTTGGTTTATTCATTCACCTGAGGAAGAGACCAGTTTGCCGATCTCGAAACGTAGTGTTACTGACTTGAACAATGAACAATGGCAAATGTCCGGAAATAACCTGTTTCATTCGCAGTTCTTCCATCGTTAAAAGCAATTTACTAACAAATAATACCATTATAGTATCACATTTCTTCCCTTACTTCCATTTGACAAACATATATGAATTCACGCGTATTTTCATCCTTTTCATGCATCATTATATTTTTTTTCATGTTATCAGTTATAATTCTACAATACATAAAAACCCTGAATATGCTTTTGCCTATTAAAACTGCCTATTAATTTACAGGTTGCATCAACCATAGTTGCATTACAATTTTAATGCATTTTCCATAAGCTTCGGTTTTTGAATATATTAAAATTGTCATCTAGCCTACACATGAATTGTGAACGTAGGAAATAGTAATATTAAAATAAATCACAATTATCATTGCGAAAATATCATGCGACTTGGACTTGTGTTAAGTGAGTGCTCATACATTAACAGTATATTACGCAACTGTGACTTTAACAGCAAAAAAAAACGGGTGATCCAAGGTCTGGAGCAATTTTTAGGAGCGATTTTGGTGATTTAGGGTTTTGAGCTAGGTTAAGGAGGCATTTTGGTGATTTAATGTTTGCAGCCAGTTTAAGAAGCACTTTGGTGATTTAAGGTTAGGAGCCATTTTGGTGATTTAAGGTTTGGAGACAGTTTAAGGAGCCATTTTGGTGATTTAAGTTTCACCCTTGGCGTGTGATGCACATTTGATCACACACACTTTGACATGTCGATCAATAATACCTAATAATGTTTTTGGGAGTGCCGATAGCCGAGCGGTCTAAGACGTTGGACAGTGAGTCTGAGTTAGAGCAATGAATACAAACCTTATACTCTCCATAAGCTTTGCGCTTCTTATAAGGTTTGTATTCATTGGTTAGAGATAGCGCGGGTTCGAATCCTGTCTGTGACCGTTGCACTTTTTATCAGTACCAACGACCTTGTACTGTATCGACTCTCCCCCTTATTCTGCTTGATAAGATCCTCGCACAGGCCAGTGGCCCATGAAGACGGGCAGAGTAAGGCTTAAAAGGGGATCGGCTTCTCCTTTAAATAAAAAAAATAAATAAAATAATAGTATATTAATTTAAAATGTATCTGATAAGTTAGTTTGTAGAACTCGATCATTATAAACCATTCTAGCGCAAAAACTTTGTGATTTAGAAAAGTGAATCATCCATAAAAATATAAATTGATCAAAGGATCGTAAATAAATAATGTTCGATATTTAAATCCAGCATTCCATTGTCTGGAAATAAGTTATATCCGTCGGTTTTGTCTACCTCGAAAGAATGCAGCGTTGCCATAGTTACGCTCGTAGATGTATTATTAAATACAATCGGCTTTCAATAATACTGGTGGATAAATGATTCCATTGTTCTGTTAGTAGAGCAATTAGAGTTAATGATCACTCGATTCATTCATTATACTTCATGAGTGAACACGCAGTTTCAGAAGACGCCAAGGCATTTCTCTAAAATCGAAAAAATTAAACCAATCCCTCAACCAAATTACAATTGTACTGAAAAATATGTTTACGGTTAAGTAGATAATAACTGAATCATTCTTGTTCAATTATAAAACCACTCTCCCCAAATATTTCAACATTTAGACATTGTATTTCTAATATAATAGATTATACTATGTATTATTGTAGATTTAAAAATAATGAATGCTACATAGACGATTCAGTTGAAATTGTGTGTGAACCTAGTTTAAGAAAGCTAATTACGTATTAGGCTATGTACATATATAAATTATCATAGCCCTCTGCTCCATTTAAAATTAAAAATTTCATCTTGGGCAGCGAATGTGAGGTTTAAACAGGTGTTTGCATTAAAAGCCTTGACAATTATATATATTACCATCTCAACCGTTTTTTTGCCATCAACCTATGCACCCAGATAAAAAAAAATTGGAATTCTTTGATTCTTTAATACTTTTAAATACAAATATATTTAGATGTATACTGTGCTAAATCACTATACGAAGGATGAACAATAAAAAAGTGCTATCAAAAATTTACTAAGAGGTATATTATTTTAACAGCGGCCATATTTATATACATTTGATGTGACGTGATCTGACGTTTTGGCCGGCATATATTATAAAGAGTAATAAAGGGGAATTGGAGTCATTGAGGTGTGGGACTGATACGAATATGCATTATGGAAATCATGCAGACAACAGCAAGGAACTGTACTTGTAGTTAAAGGGAGTGTATAGTGTATGTTTTACAGTACTGGGCTGTACAATACTAACAAAAACATTTCTGATTTTCCTATGGTGAAAACCAAAAAAATGGGAAGACACATCGAACAGGGATCGGACAGCTATGTGATACTCTTTAACGTGGCTGCGGTGGGAAGGTTTGATAGTATGTTTGAAATCTGACACTGCCTCTTACTTGACTCCTGGAATTTGGTGCCATGTTCCTATGAAAATTCGGCAACGAGGAAGCTCAAAATGAATTCTTTGCATCTTTTCGACATCAGAGACACCTAGGTTACAAAATGTACGTGCAGAGGCATTCCAATTGTCTCATAAGGTGCACAATTTAGTGTACTAAGGTGATTTACATACGACCACAAAACATGGTGGCGCATTTGAGCTTTCAGACATAACGTAGCGACGATGGGAAGGGTTGATTCAGTGTCTGTGACAATGTCAGATTTCAGACGAAAGGTGAACTGGAGCTGAACTCAACATTTACATCGTGCATTGAGTTGTAGTTTACAGAGGGAACTTGCAAGTTTTCAAACGCTAAAGCCGAGGATATAACCGTGTATAAATGTTGAGATGGCCCGGCAAATCATGTAGAGGCCTAAGTTTAGGGAAGTATCCTAACCTTAGACATGAAAGTTTAGACCTTAGGCCTAAGTTTAGGGAAGTATCCTAACCTTAGACATGAAAATATCTTCCAATTATCATCTACTCTTGGAATTATTATTCAGACATTTAAAAAGAAGATAGCTATATAGACTCTGTATAGTATTGTGAAGTAGATTTGTATAAACCATACTGAGTAGCATTACACTATATTGTTAGTTATTTTATAATTTATATGTTGCCTTTAACCTCAAATTAAATGGTTATCTACGTCTTCTATTCTCGTTTATGTTTTCTTTCCCACAGGCATACTATACAATGTAAGAAAATATTTTGCTAGTGCATGGTACTTTTTCTGAGAAGCGGACTACAACGGAAATACATATTGCTCATTATTATAGGTTTGAAAAGTTTTAAAAAGAAGATTGATACAATTAGACCCAATGCAAAAAATAGTGACATTTATCTTCACTCACAACAGCAGGGAATTTAAACAAATCATTATTTCATAATAGCACCTTCATTGGCTAAGCGCACTTGAAACCTAATAAATACTTCCGTCTTCTGTTGATCTGTTCTTACGATATCTCAAAAATGAACTGACCTATAGACTTGAAATTTTGCATCAAGCTTCATCTCTGTACATGCAAATTCGAGTTTGATGATTATTATTATTATTAATTCAGCTTAGTTTCATTACACTATCTGTTAATATATTAAACCACCCGGTACGTAAAACCTAATTATATTTATAAGATAGGACTATACTATGACTCGTATCACGCAACAGGTCCAGCAGAGTTTGGATGCAAAATTGATATTTCATTCTTGAGATGTGGAGTCAAAGTAATTTCGCAGCCTTTAGGCAGAAACAATCCTGTGTACATACAAATAAACTTATAATGTGGACTATCGAAGAACTCCTTAGAATATAACGAAAGTCTAAACCATCCATCCCACCAATATGAAATGTTAAAATTTCATATGATGTACTGAATCTGTTTACAAATTTGTTTATTCTATGATTTCTCATGATTTCTTCATCATAGTTCGCTATAGTTAAATACACATAATAGCTGTATATTTAAACCCATTATTCCATTTCAATATTTTTCGGTTTATTTATTGAGATGTCATGGTATAAATTACTTTTATGTTTAATAAATTTCTATCCCTCCATACCCTAATATATAAAATTCTTGGCTTACGAAACATTAAAAGTTTATTTATTTTACAGATTTCAAAATACAATTACATTGTAACATATTAATATATTATACATTTATATCTTATTACTAGCAAATTACACAGAAAAATCACTTTTAAAATATACTTTTAAATCCCAGTCAATAAATAGACCCTATTATAGTATAAATAAATGATCGATAATATTAAATTGCACAATGCCATTCACTAAAACAATAGACACACTAACAGCAACAATATGGTACATTGAAGACTCTTGGAGCAATTGGAAAAACTTATAAATATTAATAAATGTAAATAATACATATCATTTCCAAAATTTATTTATTCTTCGTGCAAGGCCTTTCAAAACTGAAGGTTTCCTCATCAGGTGACTCCACAAATAAATATTTACATAATTTGTATTACATTTAAAACACCATATGGTGTAAATATGTAAATACAAAGATTTTGCAAATATTTCAGCCAGTATGAAAATTAGATATGGCTACGGTGTAATTTTTGAATAAACTGAGAAGAAAGAATTTTCAATAGGGCCCTCTTCATTGTTTATGAGTTTTGCTTTATTTATGTTTATTTATATATGTGTTATTTTATAAAAGTTATGAATAAGTGTGTCATGGATTTGGCTATTGTTCACCATGAATATTACACTAGTATAAAAAGGTCCAAAGTACCGTGAACAAGCAACATTGTTTAAGTAACTGCAACTTTCTATTATATTTTTCGTTAGTTAAAACTAATTACTTACCTCCGGCGGAGTCATATTTTTTTCTTACATTGTTTGCTCTCTTCCAGTTCCGTGATTACTGAAGAATCAGATATACTTTAAGTCAGGGCATTTTTTAATACCAAAAAATCCATAAGGCTTAAAAGAGCCATAATTCGAGACTATAAATAGTTACGAGGTTATAAAGCAGTAATGGATAATGGTGTATCAGCTACTTTAAGTACTCAGTCTTTAATAATATTGTAGTTTCTTCCACAAATTAAATATAGTATTAAGAAATTGAAAACATGGTACATCCAAATTACCAAGTCTAAAAACATTAGTGGAAGTTACGTGGAATGTCTCTGATTTGGATACCATTATTTTCCAACTTAGTTTAATATACGAGTGTATTTCAAAATAAATTTTTCTTAGCTGCATATTGCGCATGGTCTTTTGTCGCTAATATAATCCTAACGAGATTATAAATTTAATTTTTACAACAGGAATTCAAACTTATAGAAAAGAATACAAAAAGTTAAAGTACAAAAAAAGCGGAACATTGTGAGCCATATTTGCTTTTTACTCCTTGAAATAAAAGCATCAATGTTCCCTTAATTATGATACAGATCTGTAACAATAACGGGAGGCTCTCCCAGTTTCAGTAAGAGAGTTCAACATCTGTTTACTCAAACTACAGGTAAGTATCGATACAAGTACTTACATATTGCGATGTAAATATTTTGAATATCGGGTCAATATTCATAAATCATAGAAGGGCCACAATTGGTCTATAAAGTAGGTTGTATATACACTTTACTCATTTTAAGCCTTTTGAATTTTGATAAAATAGTCTACATGTAACAATATCACTTAAGTTTGATGTTATATAGCTTCTACACCATCAACCTAGCTATGAAAGATTTATACAAAGGTTTTATTTCTAACAATACTATGAACAACTGATACATGGTTCATAATGAAAGTAAAGTAATTGCGACTTCATATAAACTTTTGTACACATTTGTTTTATACTCTAATAATAAAGTATATACAATAACAAGTATATGCACATATGTATGTATGATATATATATATATATATATATATATATATATATATACGTTAAATTGTATAAATGGCAATAGCCTTATTTAATTTCAATAAACATTGAATCACAAAAAGTACTTGCTCCGCCGGGAGTCGAACCCGGATCTCTCACTTGCCGGGTGAATGTGCTACCATACATATAATATATATATATATATATATATATATATATATATATATATATATATATATATATATATATATTTAAAACTACTTGACCCACTACTTTTACTTACATATATTTCTTGAAACAATGATTATGAAAAAATGTATTTATTGTATATAAAAATAATACAATTAAATAAAATTGGTCAATATTTTACATTAAGCAAAAAATATTCATGCCAAAACCTCATACGGGAGTAATTAACATAGTAGCTATGATCGATACTTGGCCTAAATAACTACAAGTTTTACACGTAAGGGATTGACGCTCTCTGGCTTAATATCGCAAAGTCTCTTGTGGGAGTATTTAACTTAGTCACTGGCATCGATACTTGGCTTAAAAAACTACAAGTTTTACACGTAAGGGATTGACGCTCTCTGGCTTAATATCGCAAAGTCTCTTGTGGGAGTATTTAACTTAGTCACTGGCATCGATACTTGGCTTAAAAAACTACAAGTTTTACACGTAAGGGATTGACGCTCTCTGGCTTAATATCGCGAAGTCTCTTGTGGGAGTATTTAACATAGTCACTGGCATCGATACTTGGCTTAAAAAACTACAAGTTTTACACGTAAGGGATTGACGCTCTCTGGCTTAATATCGCGAAGTCTCTTGTGGGAGTATTTAACATAGTCACTGTCATCGATACTTGGCTTAAAAAACTACAAGTTTTACACGTAAGGGATTGACGCTCTCTGGCTTAATATCGCGAAATCTCTTGTGGGAGTATTTAACTTAGTCACTGGCATCGATACTTGGCTTAAAAAACTACAAGTTTTACACGTAAGGGATTGACGCTCTCTGGCTTAATATCGCGAAGTCTCTTGTGGGAGTATTTAACATAGTCACTGTCATCGATACTTGGCTTAAAAAACTACAAGTTTTACACGTAAGGGATTGACGCTCTCTGGCTTAATATCGCGAAGTCTCTTGTGGGAGTATTTAACATAGTCACTGTCATCAATAAGTGGCTTAAAAAATTACAAGTTTTACACGTAAGGGATTTACGCTCTCTGGCTTAATATCGCAAAGTCTCTTGTGGGAGTATTTAACATAGTCACTGTCATCGATACTTGGCTTAAATTTACACCAAACCAACGTTTTTTATCTGAATATTAATAACGCAGAGAGGTATTTCATTAACTGAGTACCCTTATACTGTGTAGATAATTAACTTTACACAACTGATCATGAGATTAGCACGAAGAACATTCATGATCCTAATTGAAGTAGTTTAGTGGACTATTTCTTATATATCATTTACAAGTTTGTAAATATTCATGGACTATTTACTACAAAACCTTATACATCAACGGCTTGTCTGAATTATTTTAAAAACTATACATTAGATTATTATTTTATACAGTTTTTATAAAAATATAGTATTCTTTGACTATTTTTTCTGAAAATCCTAATAATATTAAAATGGAGTTAATAATAAATTTATTGTTATTATTAATTTCTCGTAGGTCAGGACATTAGCACCAGTATTAAAAGAATCAGTCAATTGATACAATGTCTTAACGTTTAAGTATTCGTTCACATTTTGGGAACATTTCAGTTATAAACTGTTTTATATAATAATACATGTAGTATAAATAGAGCATTTTTTCCATTTTTAAATATACTTAAATGATACTAAAATAACAGAAGTCGGGAAATATGTACTATGATCAGCCAAATGTGTTAAGTAAAATGTGTAAACAATTTAATTACAAATTAATAAAAACATTACGAAAATATTAAAATAACTTTAAAAGAGTTGGATCATGTAAAATTGAATAGTAAAATGTGATGTCTGTCAGATTAAAACCCAGTAGTTATTTTTCATAGTTTCTTACATATTAAATTCGTATTATTTTACTTACATGTGTATTTTTTGCATCTTGCATTATTGAAATATATGATTTTGACTCAAATAACTGATAGATAATTTAAATAATTTAACCTAATATACTGTAAATATAACAAAAGAGTGCCTACTGTGTCTCAAAACAGTCAATTAATTCATGTTTACAGACTGCATTTTTACATTTAGAAATGTATGTTTCCGATATGAAAAATACTACTGCCTAGTAAAATACTGATTTTTATTTTTTTGCACAATAATTTAAACAAACTCCACTGGTATTTGTTCACTGGTAATTCACAAACTCATTAAAAACCGTTAATTACTATGCATTTAATTTTGTAGATATTGAATCCCATGAGTACGCCAAAATATATTTATTGCAGTAACGTTGGCAGCCTGAACAGTATAGGCCAAGGTTATAAATGATCTTACATGTACGAACAGGTTTCATAAATATTACATCAATCAGACAGCGAGAGTCTTACATTTTTCTGAAAGTGTTTTACCGCGTATATCTTTGCAACAATACATTTGTCAACACGAACGTACCTTATACAGGATCGTTAAAGGATGTTCAGCAGTCGAAGCGTAGTTTCTGACACGTCATTGTCAGGCAAGACATGTCCCCAGGGCGGTTGACTTCCTTTAGGTTCTAAGTATCCATTGGATTGAGATTGTTAGATTTTATAGCGATTCAACGATTCCTAGATAATAAAATAAATAATGAAAAACATTGTGACGTTTACTTTTGTTTTCTTTTGTGCTGAAACGAAATAAAAGAAAATAATATAAGTGTATACCTACTTTTACAGAATTGTCTTCATGTACTGATAACTTAACTAATATCACTACCACAGACGTCAGCATTGAGCATCTTCATTTTCATTTTGGAGCGAAGTTATTGTCTGGGATGTAGGGGTAGAAACACACCTCGCATTGACATGATGGAGAAATGTCTACATGAATAGATACAATCAATTTGATACAATACTGATAATTCATGTGAATATCAAGCAAAGCCCTTATTTATCAAAGTCTTATCCTTATTTTCTAGTTAAAAACCAAGTCTTACCAAAGAGCATTAAATAACCGAGGTTTAATAACCGTATTCGTGGAAAAATTAAGGTCCCCAAAAACCTAGTAAAAATAAATTATAATACCATCCAAATTTACGCATTATATTAAAACCAATTCCGATTTGGAAAGAATTAAGACATTTAATTAGTCTTTTATGCGTAATGTTATTTATTTAAGCGGTTGTCTCCAAAATATCACTACTACAATGTCGACATTGAGTATCTTCCTTTTCATTTTAGGGCTGTTACTTTCGTGGTTAGGGAAGGTAGAGACATCAATCGAATTGTTACCATAGAGAAATTTCTAGATGAATAGGCTCCGTGATAACCGAAATACAGAAAAATTATTATTCACAGTCGTCTAGGTTGTATATGATTTGAAGGCTAGGTTAATATCCTTTTAAGCCTTATCCTGTCCATTCTCTTGAGCTGCTGCCTGTGCGAGAATCTTATCAAACAAACGAAGAAGGACAGTCGATTAATTGAATAATCGAGTTTAATGAAAAATATATTATTCGTTTTCAAACAGGTTTTCAACTTTCGATATGTTTCATCCGAAATTCTAACATTTAGACCGCTTAGCCATAAAAATTTCCAAAAACTTATTAAAAAGCAATAAATTGTCTACATATTCACTGGATACTTCTAATTACCACCATCCGTAGTATCCTAGACTTTTTTATAAATACCAATATCAAACATTATTAGAAAAATGGAGGTATTGGAACAATGACAAGACACCTATTAAGGTTTTATTGGAGACAAAGCTCAAGAGCTGAATCTAACTCAGTGTTGCCTTTATATATATTACATATCACATATTACATATATATAAATATATTACACGACAGATCCCTTACTTTTTACAATTCAATTATTTTGTATTTGGCCGTACCTGTAACATATGCGTTTAAATAACTAAACTGACATATGTTCGGAAGACCAAATACCTGTCAAACGACTGTCAGACGGTTAGACATCCGGGCGGTCAGCATAAATGCAAGTTTTCTAACCCCTCGAGTGATATGCTTCGCTAACGCTAATCCAATTAACACCATAAATTAATAACGGAAAATAATATATTTTAACTTATAATACATAGATAATACAAAATATCCTTTGCCTTATTCCATACTCGGGGATTCTTAGACGTGAAGGCGTTGAAATCTATAAATTAATAAAAAGAGCCATCCCTCCAAATACATACGTGTGGGTCAACTTATAATTGTGTTTAATTGTTATATCATATATACGAATGCAATGTAAATTAGTTGTTTGAATCCAAATTGATGTAAACGGTATAAATTGTTGTTTGTTGTTTTAAAGTTAGAATAATATTGTACATAAGAATCAAAACATCGTGTTCTTATTTACAATCCACCGTTGCCAATAATTTCTCCTGTCATAATTAAAATTAAATCATTATTTACTTTTCACTAAACAATAGATTACTAACATGTCTTAGAAATGAATTACGAAATTTATGGTGACAAAAGTCTGATTAAGAATTAACTTTAATATAGATTTGTTCATATATTTGGATTCAAATGATTCTGCTCTTAAGGGGGCCATTTACACAAAACCAAAAGTTTTTTAATTATAATTTTTTTTAATTTGACTATTTTATTATAACCTGGTTAGTTTTGTAAAAAGAATTTCAATGAAAAAACTTTCTTTCCCCCCCACCCATTGCCTTAGGGGGGGAGAGCAGTTTTTTTTTGTTTTCACGGGAAACACTCTAGTTTTATTAGTATTATAGATAATTAAGTATTTCTTTTTTTAATTGTAGGGTAAGCAAATACCTACACACTGTAGCATGGGGTTTTAATAAATTCAGTTATTTATTACCATAAAAAATTTTTTTCCTCAAAAAGTCAGGTTTTAAAAAAAAATTTCAAAAAGATTTTTTTTGTGGGGTTATTTGTAGTATTTTTGTAATTTCCATGCTACAGTGTGTAGATAAAGTATCTAGGAGAGTACATAAAAAATTTCAAGTTGATATATTAACAAATAAAAAAGTTAGAGTGTTTCCTGCGACGCAAAACACAGAAATTTAAAACTTTCGGAAAAGTCCAAAAAACAAAAGCTTGACACAATTCTTACATTTTATTTAGTTTAAACACTTACTTATAAGGATATAAGTTCCTAGAAGTTCCCTGCTCCATAAGTAGGCCCTTCTTTCTTCTTCTTCTTGTCTTCTAGTCTCTGCTTCTTCAGCTTCAAATTCCTTCGATATCTCTTGTAATGCAGATTGTTCTTGCGCACAGTGCTAGTAACTCTCTTTTTGTCTCTGATATTTATTATTCTACCACTGAACCTTCCAGGAGAGACTCCAGCAGCACTCATGCTCAATGAAAATACAGAGTTTCCAAAATTAAACTGTGAAACAGCCTCAGCTACTGCGCCCTCAAGAGTCTTTTTCGAAACGTTTCTTGTTTTAGGACACTTTTTCCATATGGTACCATGCAAACTCTCATTTGCATTTTGGGTCCTTCCTTTTACACATCTTTCCAACAAATCCTTTGCCACTAACCTTTGGCAAACAGGAAAGATGTGTCTGAGAACCTGTGGCGTGATGGCAGTACCCAAGTTGTCCTTATGCGGACCAGGTGTAACGTTTGTAGCTTGCGCCCTTTTGTAAAAACACCAGCTCTTTTCTCCATCAGGACATTTTGAGTGGCGAGGCGCTTCATCTGTGGATGTACAATGATGTAAAGTGGCAAGTATGTCACTTTTCATTTTAGAAATGTCATCTTTATTCCTAAGGATGCTATTCTTGTAATATTTTGTCAGTTTTATAATTGTTGTTTCCTTGAGCATTCCGTAGCCTTTGCCACCAAGGGTTATACCTTTAGCACGACATGTCTTAATAATATTGCGAAGCCCAGTCCCAAGGCGTTTGGCAACGTGGTTAACACATTCTTCTTTTGTTAGGACTAACTCATTTCCATAAATATGAAGGCTCTGGAGGTGACCAAATACAGAAGAATCACCGTCCGACAAAATAGTGACATAACGAAAGTTATAGGTCAAAGATCTCTGCCAAAGGATTTCCGCAGCTTTTGTTTCCATTGCTGGGGATGACCCATCATAGTTTTTGTAGCACAAGTCTTTATGTCTACTAAACCAAATATTATATTCTGGAGAATCTTCACCTAACTCTGTCTTAGTAATTTCACACACCTGACAATACTTTGACAGTACGCAATAGTCTACGACTAGGCCAGTTTGTAGCTCTATCACACATCCAATGCCATAATTGGATGTATGGCCTCTCTTGTGCCACGATCCATCGTAGCTTACACCGAGATCAATGACAGAATCGTCAGTTACAGTACAATCCATTTCTTTGTATACTTCACGCACTCTTTTTCGAGCCATTTCAAGATTACTTTGACTGACATCAATGGCAGTATTTGCTACAACTGAAGCATGCTTGTGAAATGTTTTGCTACTCAAAATAGGCATGTTCATAATCATACAAAACTGCTCTACAGCAGCATAACCTTTTCCTAATGCTGTAAAACTTTTCACAACTCTACGGTTTACATCAAAGTTGTTAGATTCATCAATTGTATCAGAAGTAAAAGAAGAAGCTTTTAATTCTTCGCAAGTACTACATGAAATCGTAAGTTTTATTGCAAACCCACGTTGGTCTGATGTCTTCAAAACTAAATTTTGTTGAAAGCATAGAGGGCAAGCTAGGCTAGTAACAAGAGCCTTCAAACACCTAATGTCAACCACTGCGTACTCCGGTGTGTTATGCGTACTGCCGTGAAGGCTTGTGTTATCCTCGCAGCTAACTTCCGAGTTACGCCTAGTAAAAGCTGTGTTTATATCATTTACTCTAATAGTAGGTAGGCCTAATGATTTTGTAGACCTAATTAAATCACTCTTATTCTCAGATGTTTTAGAAGTACTGGGAACAGGGTTAGAATCATCACAGGATGTGGTAGGCCTATAAGTTTTTTCCACTTGCCCCCATCTTTTACTGGCTGCTAAAGCAGCTTTTAGTTTTTTGTTACTCTTAGTTCTAGCACTTTTCTGAATAGTAGAATGTTTTATCGGTGCCATTTTCACTAACAATACAAAAATTCATAAGCTCACCACCAAAATTCTTCAAAACAAATCTGTCTACCTTCAAAACAAATCAAAGAAGACAGCACCGTCCTTCAAACACTTCCACTAACATATAAAACTAATATCAATTCACTATTTATAGTTTGTGCTTTTCTACTGAAAATAAAAGCAAACTTCAAAAATTAACACACTGTGTTTACTGACCACAACAAAACAAGGCTAGAGAAGTAAACAAAACACAAACAGCTGGCTTTCTGCTTGCCAGTACAAAAAATCAGATTGTTTCTGGCTGGTATTGCCAACCTAACAAATCAAAAACTCTGAGAAACAACCACTGTTATATTGTATAATTATATAATAATTATATAATAATTGTATAATAATAATAATTTTGTTGGATAGTTGTATTTGGGTGTAGCATAATGAAGGTTTCTGCATGCAGGCGAAAAAATGGGAGTCAGGCAGTGGTATGCATGTACAAAACCACACAAAAAACCATGATTTAGTCAATAAAAACTTATTTAAATGTCAAAACATGTCTTCCAGAATGTTTAAGAAATAAAAACAGAAAAAAAAAAATTTGAAAAAAAAATCATTTTTATGGGTAAATGGCCCCCTTAACAGTACGGCGTATATTGGTTAACTTAGTTCCAGGAATAAGAAAATAATATATAATTTTAAACATTATTCATTTAAATTGGGTGAATGCCACAAGTTATTCCAAGTAATTGGGTAAATGTTCTAGTTTTCATGTTACAAACCAGCTTGAAATAATTACGACTTTTTAGTTGTTACACCTGAAGTAATGAGAAACTAATTCCATGTTAAAACTCATAAATCTAAGTAAATGCGTTGGTTCTTAATTTGGATTCTCAACCTAAGTGGTGTTGTTTTATTGTTTTCGCCCAGTGGACGAGAAATTAATGGTTTAAGGTAGGCGAAACAGCCGAATTATATTTAAATTTAAAACCTTTTTCATATTATTACATTTAAACTATTATAATACTGACGCCATTATGTACTTTAAAGTGTGGTGTAATCAAGATTGACACTTGAGGAATCATTTATCTTTACAGTGCTACAAACTCAAGTTATGAAACGTGACTTCAAAGTTTGCCGTTTACAGTATCATCTAGAGTTCCCAGAGTAAAGTTGTTACAAACTTTTATGAAAGTCCTTTATTGGAGTTGGGTTGAGAAACATATGTAATGCCATCGCTTCATCAAAATTTCCTATTTATTTAGAACTGTTGTCTCCTAGAGCATAAATGGAAAAATGAACTTTTGTTTTAACTAATGTGTAAATTTGTATTCAAAAATTATTACATTGCTGAAAAATCATTATGAAAACAACAACCCTGTTCTTTTTATGGCGGTGTTACAGCAATTCGAGACCAACCTTCTCTAAAAATGTATATTGTTGTTTAATGAATACTTTTGAGGATATATATATTTAAATACACATTGCCTATACTAAAATCACATGATATCTTCTTTAAAACGACGTAAAACCTGCATACAGAGGTTTAAACAGGCCTTTTATATTTAATAAGAATCCGGTATTTCAAAAAAAGATTTGGGCTGCATATTCTTAGCTTTCACCCAGAGCTCTTGATTTCCTTTTCTTCTTTCAACTACTGTTTTATTATATCTATTAATTTGTATGTTTTTCATTTCAACCCTATATGTAATATGTGTGAGACATTTGCAGTAGGCCTACTTGCTTAAGTTGTATTTGGTGATTCCATCACTTTGTAAGAAAGTTCTGCGTAAATTTCTGTGACTTTTATACAGTTTTACTCAAACTGAGGTCAAATACGGCCATTTTCTTGTTTAATACTAAATGTTAATATTAATAATTTATGATAGGTTTTAAATAGTGAGTCTCGTCTTCGTGTATTCCACTGAGTATTAAGAAGGTGAATCTGAAGATATCTATCTGTAAAAGAGAGAAATTCTTAATAAACCGTACCTGTTTAAATCAAATTATTAAAACAAACTAAAACAGGCACTTCAAACTGATAAAACCTGACAGGAAAATTAGTACGTCATAAAATAATTTATTCAAAAAGCTATTAATTAATAAATGTGATTTAACCCCTAACGGTATTTTTTATTTTAGCGTGTACATATTATTTGAATGAATAAGTTTTTACAGCTACCTCATTGATAAAAAGAAAGTATGTTACCTTTTCTATAATTATGTTGTCCAACCAACATGTAACAAATGAATAAATGAGCAGCACAAGTAGTAACTGGCAGTACATTGCTATCTAACCACGCTTATCGTAGTGCGTATGATTTAGATTTTAAAATGGTCGATAACTGAAGTCTGAGTACTGTTAAAAATCGTCTTTTTAAAAGTTTTGACTCTTTTTTCCAGAGTCATTGAAATGATCACTGTGTGAAACTAGTTTTTAAACCACTCCTCTGTGAATAAAAGTACTCATTTATAGTTTAAAGCACTCGGAAAATCACCTCACTGACCGCCAGGCTCTGCTACGGTGAATAAAATTAATCCTAGGGAAATTGAGTGAGGTTTTTTGAAGCAATTATGTATGATATTTTTTGCGGTTTAAAAGAGTGAGTGTAGGAGAACAACCTAGAAGTAAGAGGT
This sequence comes from Homalodisca vitripennis, assembly GCF_021130785.1. Lineage (NCBI taxonomy): Eukaryota > Metazoa > Arthropoda > Insecta > Hemiptera > Cicadellidae > Homalodisca > Homalodisca vitripennis. The sequence goes on from NC_060211.1 coordinate 22,216,439, forward strand.
CCTAGAAATGCTAAAATAAAAGACAAGAAGGAAGAGTAGTCGAGTATACAGAAGAAACCAATAGTCATGACATGCTAGTACTAGTCTGCTTAGAGTTTATCAAGTTTTCAATGAATAAAAAAAAAACTAATCACAGAAATGAAGCAGCAGTTAGAAATATAAAAAACCCTAATTAACAGGCAACTGAAAAATATTTAGACTAAAATATGTGAATCTATCTAATTACTGTGTCAGAAATTTAATGTTTATTGACTATGAGCAAACTGGTATTTGTAAATCTATCCCACCATAACTATAACTCCTGGTACAGTTACTAATTGATAGGTATCTCATTTAGAACAGTACAAGTAAAAGAAATCATGTGATTTCATCTCATATAACGCCATACAACTTTTGATCTTAACGTTTTACCTTTACACATTATAAATATAAATTTAAAGTAAAACCAAAAAATTTACTTTTTATGGGTTTTTATAGTATCCTAGATCTCTTATATGGACATCGATTTCACGAAAAACTAAGTTAAGTGTTTACACAATACATATCAGCTCTCGGCTCTTGGATTGCTAACTTAAAACTGTATTATTTTAAAATATTTATTATATTCACATAGTTTAAAGAGTTATTTTGACATGATATCTACCTTGGCATATTTTGTAGGTATCATGTAAAAAAGTGAAAACTTACATCGAAGTAGAGCCAATTTTTTACGATCGTTTGAAGAAATGTTTTTTTAAGGATAACCGCCAACTATAATATTTTTTAGAATTAACCATTTTTTATGTAATTAAAATATTCTTAGCATTAAACATCCACTGACATTATTAAATTTCAAGTAATAGGTACATAATTTAGCTTTATTTATTTTATCGAAAAGTAGTTTGACGCTATATCAGGAATAAAACTTTAGATGAATTGAGCAATCTGCTAGTTGCTGGGCTGTAGACATTTACGGGTAAAAACAAAACTGAAAAATTAAGAAAATCCTATCTGTAAAATATAAGTTAGTAGATAAAAGTATCCTCATAAGTCAGTAAAGTCGGGTAAACAACGACGGAATCAATTTCAATGTTTGTGTTCTCGAGTGGTTAAGTGTATTGTTGCAACGACTATCTTTAGATTTGTGCTGCAAATAAAGAAATATATAATATATCGTGGATGGTACAGGTGTTTATAGTTTTATCTTAATGATGAGTGAATTATTTATTTTTTTTACTAGAAATGTACCAGTTTATCTATATAAAAATGATAGTATTTTGGGAGTTTTTAATGGTAAAATTACATAGTGATTTGTATGTTTTGAACTGAAAGTTACGGCTTGATTTAAATCAAATATTAACAAAGGGAATGAATAAATATGAAGCAGGGCATTTAATCAGGTGGCTGGCCTGGGTTTTGTATCATAAAAAGTGTCTTAATAAATTTCTCCTTGATATTACATTATTTATTCCTTCATACATGATTGATAAAAAAGATATTTAGAGACTAGAAGAGAGTGCACCAAGGTAATGTAACAAAATAGGCATTGAAACTAATCGTGAAATTAACTAATCTATTGCAGTTACAATATAGAGGCGTTGATAAATTGTATGATTGTTGGAACTTTTGATATTACACTGAAAAAGTACTATTAACGACTCATTTTTGACAAAAATCGTCCATTAATTATATATATATATATATATTGATATTCCAATTAGAGACTAGAAGATAGTGCACCAGCACCAAGGTAATTTAACAAAATACGCATTGAAACTAATCGTGAAATTAACTAATATATTGCAGTTACAATATAGAGGCGTTGAGAAATTTTAAGATAATTGGAACTTTTGATATTAAACGGAAAAAGTACTATTAACAACTTATTTTTTTATCGTCCATTATATATATATATATATATTCTGATATCCAATTATTCAAACTTATATAATAAACCTATAAGGTCGTCCTTAAGAAACCATTTCCTCAAACAATCGTAAAAATTAGGCACTACTTCGATATAAGTTTTGACTTTTTTACATTGTATCTACCAAAAAAAGTATATAATAAACTTAGTGCTTATTTAAAATTTATAACATATGTATGTTATGCTACGTGTGCAAATTGGTATCTAGTACTTCAAACAAAAATAATTTGTAATGAAAAATACATATATTGATGAGAGAAGTGTAAAAAATATTTTACTCGGAGATTCAAAAAAACATGATTAGTAGCTCTTAAGGAAACCCAAAGTTTAATAATTTAAATCCTCAGTTACACTAGATTAATCTTAATTATGTTACAAAATCACCTGAAAGAACATTAATTAAATTACCAAGTGACTTCTTCACAGAATAAAACATTCTATTAGAATTCTTCGGTTCTTTGTGTTGCTATAACAACTGAACATTGTTATTGATTTACAAACACATCATCATTATGAGCCTCTTCTATAATTTGTACCAACAGTTATCTGAAGCTTCGTTAGAATTACATTCAGTAATGAATGTTCATTTCTTATATATTCTTGATTTTTCTTATTAGACATTGCGAACTAAAACCGTGAACATAAGAAAATATAGTGCGGACGCCAATACTCCTCAGCCCAGGAGTTTGTACAGCAATAAATTATCATCACCGGACATCACTCCGCATTTCTGGAGCAGGCTCGGATGCTCTTAAGGCCCAACAAGGGAGTTATTGACACTGGGCTTTGAACTGCCAGAATATAAACAGTCTTACTTGCGATTCATCTTGTTTCATTTTATCCGGTATGGAAATACGAGAAAAATTGGAGTGAGGTGTTAGTATTCTTTGAAGGAAATAAACTTTTATTTTCCTATAGCCTAGTGCATCTCCCAAGGGTTTGAACGGGAATTATAATTTGATCTGGTTACCATGACAACTGCAGGCTCCCTGAGGATAGTTATTCTCGTGAATAGAAATCACTTTCCCCTATATAATATTTATTTGCAATAAAGGTGCGTACAATAGAAATATGCTTATATGCGTCCAAACCCAAGGAGCTCTAAACCCGACTAATGTTACAGGGAGGAATCCTTCAAGTTGCAATCTAATCGCGTTCTGTCCAGATTAAACCATGCAATTTAGAAAAATACATTTTAAAATGTCTTGGGATTTTTTGAAATGATGGTTTTCATTATTTATGTTAAATAGTTACAGACTTAATGACCATTTTAGTACAACTTAATCGTACCCATGGTGACCATATGTAACATTTAATTTATAAATAATCTTGATGTCAGCATTCGAGTAGACGATATCACTGGTTTTTATGTAAAGATAATAATATAACGTATAAAGAAACAACTGTCCTTAAATATATACGGATGTGATGTTTACCAAACGAACAATGAAGATCTATTTAAATTACTCTTTATTTAAAAATTAAACTGAGGGGAATAAATTTTAATAAAGTTCTCTTGAATTTATAGCAATTTGAGTTTAGTTGTTACCTAAATTTTAATGAACATGACCCAGAGTGTTTTGAAAAGGTGAGCTCATTCATGAAACATAATGAAAGATTCCAACTAATCCGTGTATAAAGAAACAACTGAGCTTAAATTTATAAGATAGTTCTGTATACAAAACGTGCAATGTAGATCTATTTAAGTTACCCGTTATTTAACTGATAAATTAACTGGAAAAGTTGTTGTGAAGTTCTCTTGATTTATAATAATTTGAGTTCATTTGTTACGTAAATTGTCATAAACATGACCCAGAGTGTTCTGAAAGAGTGAGTTAATTCACCAAGTATAATGAAAGATCTCACTACCCGGATCAATCGAACATTCGTGCACCAGTATTACTGCAAGCCGACCAAATTTAATACGTACACGCGGCTTAAAGAATGCAGTACGCAATTAATTGTTATATGTACTCTATGTGTGAGAAAATTCATGGAAAATTTGTTTCGATACACTGATATCCTGTATGTTAGTGGATAATTTTATTTTATTTTTCATGATTATATTGATTTTGGAGAACAGTTTATTTACTACTACAAAATATTCCATCTCTGAAAAAAATATTAACATAATTGTAATTGTATAGATTACAATATTAATACAAAGTGTAAGTAATACAATATTTTATTGGCCTTGCTTTAGAGAAGTTTATCTCTAGAGGGACTGGAAACCATTTGTTTCTGTCTCTCTGTCTGCACAATAACCCGAAATATACTTACGTATAGACATGAAATTTTGCATAATTTTATTTACAAAATACGCAAAACTACTGTTGGTGCATGACATATTGCATGGGATAATTGTGGGAAATTGGCCATAAGGGTATGACGATGAAGGAAACGATAAAATTGTAAAAAAATATTTTCTTAAATATTTTGATTACAATCTTATGAGACACTAACATTAGACAAAGTCGTATGTTTGTATATAACCTAAAAATTTATAACACAAGTGTATACTTTTGTAGCTATACACTTAAAATGTTTTGCCCCAGCGAAGGCTATTTCGGAACACTTGGTGTGGTGCACTCCACATTGTATTACTTACTATGGGATTACATCGGTACTTATTTAGATTTAGTTTTCAATCCATCAGTGCAATAATATACTTAGCACAGTGATTTCACATTCAATTTGTCACATATGTATTAACCATGTGCGACAAGATAATTCTATATAAACAAACATACATATAGTTCTGCAGGTGAAATGTCTGTGAAACACTTTATAAAGCATAATGTACCGCAACCTCTTGGCTTACTGATAGTTCAGGAAATTACAGTTACTTAATATACTATTAATATCTAATGGACTATAAAACACATGAAGACTCTTGGAGCAATTGGAAAACATTTTAAAATGGTACTAAATGTTAATAAAACAATACTTTACCAAATGGTTTATTTTTTGGACGAGGCCTTTCGAAACCAAAGGTTTCATCGTCAGGCGACTACGATGCAGTCGCCTGATGAGGAAACCTAGACCAAAGGTCTCGTCCAAAAATAAACGATTTGGAAAAGTATAGTTTTATTAACATTTAGTACCATTTTATATGATATACTATTAGCAGTGGAAAAACAAACCAACTAATGCTGTGCATTTACTTTTCTCCATTGTTTTTTTAGTTACATATATCGGAAATAATAAAAAAAATATTAAACTGAAAGCTTATGGCTGTACTAAATTACATAGTTTATATACATTATTCATAAAATGAAAATGGGTCATTTGAATAAAATATTAAAGTTTAAAAAAAACTGTTTTACTATTCTTATGATCCAAAGAAAGAAAACTTCAGATCAAATCCAAACAATAATTTTGACTTTCTAAAGAGAACTGGTGAATAATTCACAGATAGAGGAGACTGTCAGAGCAATGGTCTGGACTGTCTGTCACCTTCAGTTATTGAGCGGTTTAAGCTGATCTAATCCTCAGAATAGGTTGTGAGACTTCTCTGATGGGATTAATAACGTCAGTTCGACGGTTCTCTCTCTTTCCATTTCCCCTAAACTTAATCTAATTATTCTAACATCTTCGCCATATAACGATATTATATTCTATTAATGTAAGTTTTTAAATCTAATTACTCTATATACGTAATTTAATGATAAACATCGTAATCTAGGTACATTTGTTTGTTAAAGATACTGCTTCGTGATTGGTACTAACAATGCCTATTTATCTTTTGCATATATTTACACACGTACGATTTTATATATTTTATAAGCTAATTATACAGTTCTATTTCCCTATTTCCCTAAACTCAATTATTTAATAGTGTTATTATTATGACACAACGATATTCTATTCCTTCTAGTCTATTAAACTTTACTTTTTTCGACTACAGCTGCAAGGTCGAGCAAAGATGCTGACGCTAATTTTAAAGTTTTAACAATTATGAAGTTCGTATGCGAAATTTCCATAGAACATTGGAACCATTACGCCCACCCCCATGATGTACACTAATGTGGCAATAAATTATTTTATTTTTAACATCCAGAAGTGGTGCTTTTATGTTTATTTGTCAAAATTAAAAGTTCAGATAAACTTGAAAATTGAGTATTCATTACTGCGACCTCAGCGGTATCGAACCCCTTCTGTTTCCTCCATTCCGAACAATATAAATGTTGCATTAGATAAAAATGTAAACAATTCTCCATTTATGTATATATTTATCATTACAATTAAAGCAGCAATTCTTCAAGCGTTAAAAAAACTTAGAATGCACTTTCTAGAGGTGAATGACAAAGTTAAATTCTATGCAGGGATCAATCGAACCGAAAGAGATGGAACATCAGGGTTAAATTTGTATCAACAACTGCAATATCTTATGATTAGATGTAAGTTTTGCAAACTTTCCATGAATATTCTACACAACAAATTGTTATAAATTCTAGATATAATTAGTTTTTGATGACAGAAATATTCAGAGATGAAAAGTTTTCAGAAGTCCTGAGCTTCCAGAGGCATTCGCCTGAGAGAAATAGGCAGCTGTCAGTGGCGCTAGTTTTCCAGTCTTAGCCAGAGGTTGGATGCTACTAGAAGCCCGTAATCATCCAGAGATCAGATAAACCCAGGAGCCAGGATATTGTAGAGGCTGAAATATCCTAGAGCTAAGAGCCGTAATGAGTTATGAGTTTAGAGATAAAACTGAGACTGCAACGATCCACATTTTGTGAGCTGCAAGGACGTAAAATCCCAGATACTGAAAGCCACCGGTGGCCAAGAGCTGGCAGAGGTCAGAACACGCAACAGTTCTTTTCTAAGATCTCTCAAACGGAGTTGCCTGAATTGTGAGCTGCTACTGATCGAATGGTCCCAGGAGCCCGGAGCTCCCAGACCATGTTAGCTTATATGAGTTCCCTCTAGAGTCTTACAGCAGCTCTTAGAGCATGGGAGTCCTAAAGACATGGAGCTGCAATAAACCGAAGCTCCTAGACCCCCGCACAGGCCATGGTACTTATACGTTCAAGAGGATAAGGTCTCGGCAAAAAAATTTTATTTTGATTGGAAGCAAACCTTGACTTTAAAACAAAGCCACTAAAAAACTGATTAGTTGTTTTGTATATGATGATGTCTCATTTAATTGAGAATATTTTGCCGTATCGCTAGTAATCACAGTATTGCAACAGACTATTGCTAATCAAAGTTATGATTGATTACGTATAACAGAAAGAAAAATAACATTACTTCAGATATTAACTTTGATTAAGGTGAAAGACGTGAGGGAGGACGAAAATGGCTATCAGCATTTCCCAATGTAAATAAAATCAAATCAATCTCTTTATTGCATTTTGACAATGGACATTGTATTGCAAAAGTCAGAAGTAAGTAAGATAATCCACAGGCTTAGACGTTCAAAACACATTCATACTTACAATTCATGCATTCACTCAAACACATTCAAACTGACTTCAGATCCAAGTTAAATTTAGATTTAGACATCCCAGCGGCTGACCATGAATTCATCGACAGAATAAAACGCTTTGGACACCAAAATGCGTTTAAGACGAGTTTTGAATTGATGTTGATTGGCGGAAAGTTTGACACTTTCAGGGAGCTTGTTTATTAGTCTGACACCAACTTGTTGAGGGAGATGTTGTGATAATGTCAGTCTGTATTGCCGAGTTCGGAAGTTGTCCCTGCCTCTCGTCTCATAGTGGTGAACGCTACCGCCACGAACCAAATCACACTTTGATCTGCAGTACATGATCACCTCCAGAACATAAAGGCAGGGCAAAGTCAGCAATTCTAACTCCCTGAAAGATTCCCTACACGACTCTCTGTAATTTAAATTTGCAATGATTCTGATTGCCTTTTTTGGAGCTTGAAAACTCTTTCCATTTTGTTTTTGGCACAACCTCCCCAGAGTCTCACTCCATACGCAAAGTGTGGATGAATCAGGCCGAAATATGCCATTTTCAGAACTCTGGGGGAACAGAACTTTGCCAGGTGCCGCAAGGCATATATGCCTGAGGCCACTCTAGCACATACATTGTCAACATGATCAGCCCAGGTCAGTCCTCTGTCTAGGAACATTCCCAGAAACTTTGTGGAGTTAGTTTCCTCTAAAAGCACATCATCCACAAACACGGCAGGCTGAACTTCGTGATCATTTTGTCGGAGGCTAAAACACATGACATTTGTTTTTGAATGATTTGTTTTCAGGTTCAATTCAGCAAAATACTGAATGCATGCATTCAGTTCCATGAAGGATGTGATTTCCAGGTCTTGAGTTGATTTGTTTTTGATACAGAGAGTTGTGTCGTCAGCATACTGAACCAGTTTTCCATGCTGGATCACTGAATTCAGTCTGCAGACGTAAACTAGGAACAAAAGAGGCCCAAGGATGGAGCCCTGAGGGACACCATGGGTCATTTTAATTTTTTTTGAGACGACGTTCGATACCTCAACGCACTGGTCTCGATCCTTGATGCGTAAGAAGTGAGCCATAAGTGCGAGAGACCCCGAACGCCGCATTTATCCAACTGGAGCAACAGTGTTTTCATGATGCACACAGTCAAACGCTTTGGATAGGTCGAGGAATATACTGAGCACATGTTCTCGTCCTTCCAATCCATCGACAACATTGTCCAAAAGATTGTTCACCGCGTCTATTGTGGATCTGTTTTTCCTAAATCCAAATTGTTCCGGATTTAGAATATTGTTATTTTCTAGAAAGCTTGCAAGCTTTTCATAGAAAATTTTTTCAAAAATTTTGCTGAAGACTGGAAGAATTGAGATTGGACGATAGTTGCTTGCAAGGCAAGGATCGTCCTGTTTGAAGATCGGAATAACTTTGGATGTCTTCAAAAGTGATGGGAAGGTTCCTTTTTCAAAAGAAAAGTTGATCAATTTTGTGAGTGGTCTCAATATATGCCTGAAGCAGTGTTTGAGTAGCCACACTGACATCCCGTTTGCGTCACAAGATTTTTTTGAGTTGAGTCCCTGTATGACTCGTGCAACCTCCCCTTCACACACAGGAGCCATGGCCATGGATGCAACCGATACAACAGCATCTCCTCCGTGAAACCGAGGTTCAGTTAATGCCGAACCCACTGTAGCCACGGAAGAGAAGTATTTATTAAATTCGTCTGCCAGTTGAGCTCGGTTTTCAACAATTTTGTCTTCAATTTTAATTGCGATTTCTTTTGTGTTTTTTATCTGGTGTGTATCACGAGAAAAGTCGTTTATGATTTTCCAAGCTGTTTTCGAGAAGTTTTCGCAGTTACCCAAGGCCCTATTAACATCATAGGCTTTAGCAGCTCGTATGACTTTTTTATAAATCCTTCGGTAATTTCTGAAAAAAAATTTGAAATGTTCGTTTTGGGTTCCAATGAAAATTTTGTGAAAGAATTTAAGCTTTTCTCGAGATACAAGAATTCCCTTTATCAACCACGTGCCTTTTTTAGGTGCGTGATTGACTTTGGTCCTTCTGAACGGACAAGCAACATCCAGATAATAGTTGAAACTATCACTGAATGCCGCATACATGTCATCGACACTTCCAGAGTTATCCAAAAATTGCCAGGGCTCAGCTTCCAAAACATCGTTTAAGTGGCGAATGTTCTGGGGCTGAATCACTCTTGCAATTTTAAATTTTGAATTTTGACTTTCAAGTTTGCACCCACGGATCACGGCCCCCTGCGCAAAGTGGTCAGAGATTGCAGAGTTCAAAACAGAGACTGTGATGTCAGGAATGTTTGTGACAACATTGTCGATGGCAGTACTCGTCGTAGCGGTCACTCGTGTCGGTGAATTCACGGACCAATTTAGATTGAAATAATTTAAAACATCGCGAAGCCGCTGGGTTAGGGGGTCGGTGGGATTCATTACATTAATGTTAAAGTCTCCCATTATTAGGAACTTCACAGAATTTAAAAACAGGTCATTAAGAAGTCGCTCAAAATTTTCAAAAAAGGAGTTGCTACAGCCATTGGGTGATCTGTATAACCCGATGACTGCTATTTTTCCCAAACAGTTTGACGTGATTTTTATGCCTTCGGCTTCAAAATTCATTTCAATCATGTTGTTAATTTTGAAAGGTTCAAATTTTGAAAATGCTTTCACAAAAATTGCCACACCGCCCCCTTTGAAACGATTTCGACAGAAATGTTTTGCCAATTCAAAATTTGGAATTTTGAAAAGATGGATGTTGTCATCTATGAAACCGTGCTCAGATACTATAAACACATCGGGATTTAATTCTTCGCACATGACTGCCAATTCATCAATTTTGTTGGTTGCAATTTGGGCATTCTGATGAACAAATTTCAAATTTTCGGTTGTGAATTTGGAATTTTGAGATTTTTGAAGATTTTTCCGTGTTTGGTTTTGTTTTACGGCTGGATCCGAAATCATCCCTATACCGGTTTCACTCTGACAATGTTCTCCAAGTTTTTTTGTTCAGGAGAGCGTCCACTCTCGTCAACACTGCCTGGCGTTGGTGACCCCCTGAGTGCCTCCGCGTAGGTGGCGTGCTGAAGTCTTGGAGACTGATGGAGGGTGTCAGCTGACTCCCCGCTGGCAGCAGCAGGAGCCGGGACGGTGGGGGCCGGCGCAGCAGCGACGATTTGCAGCGGCGGCGCAGACACCCTGGGTCTCAGCAGTGCAAGGGTCTTCACTACCATCCCCGCCAGTAGCCGCTTACCCCGCATTGAGAGATGCTGACCGTGCCTCGTGAAATGCCTCCGGCCGATGTTATTGAAGTTTACCACGCGGATGTTGTGCCGGACAGCCAACTCCTCAATGTAAGCATTCACGAGCACGGTCTCATCATGGATGGGGTGATCTGGTTCCAAGTCATGTCGAAGCGGTAAGGTGACAAGAACAAGTTCAGTGTTGGCAGGTCTGGCAGCGATGTGAGCCTCCAGGTGGCGGTAAATGACGTGCTGTTTGCCCACTGCCAGATCGTTTGAGCCCGCGATTAACACCTCGCAGTGGGTCCCGGACCGAGGTGGAGTATGGCCCGTTCTCAAGATGTCCAGCAGGCCGGCGCCGGGCATGCACATGTCACCAACAGAGGCGGGAGGGAAGGTCATGGATTTCACAAGTCCCGAGATGTGGCGAGAGTGGCTATCACCTCTGATATTAATGGAACGGAAGTGAGGGATAGGGGTTTGGGACGTCTGTCGATTTTTCTGTAAAGGTTTACTATGATTGAGTGTTGGATTGGGGATTTTAGAGCTATTTTTAATTTTTTGATCATGGAAAGGCATTTTTTTTGTTTTTTAGTCAGAACTTGAGAAATTTGTTTCTGTTTGGTTGGAGCTACTTTTTTTGAAGGTCTCACTTCTATCCATGGATGAGTAGGAGTCACATCCACATCCTCACATGTCCTCAGCTGATTCTTCAGGCATTGATTTTCTGCCTGAAGTACTTCTATCGTCGTTTTAAGGCTATTAAGAATGTCAGTGATCTCAGCACACACCGCGTACACGCGGTAGACCATAGATCACACTGCGCACCAAAGTCCACGGAAACAGGCACGGGGTCTTCAGGTGGATAGGAGGGCGGGTCACACTGGACGCCACGGTCCACCCTCGCGGAGGCGCGGGCGGTCTGGTCGACGCGGGATGTGTTCATTGTAAATATCTGGTCAGTGAACTGGAGCAAGCGAGAGTCTGACTCAACAGTGTGATCCAGAAGTATCTTAAATTCACTTTTAAGGCGCTCAATTTCCTTTTTAAGACGAGAAACCTCCGCTGCTGGGTCTTCAGCTGATACTGGGGCGATGCTAATCTCGTCCGCTGGACCAGGTGTGGTGGGGACCAGTGTGAGGCCAGGGTCGGGCGTGGAGCAGACGGGCGCAGGCGGTGTGGCGGGTGTCGGCGGTGTGGAGGGTGCAGATGTCGCAGCTGAAGCGGGTGGAGTGGAGGATGACGAAGCGGCCGCAGGACGAGGCCTGTCAGCGGCGACAAGAGGGAACTCATGGTGACTGCGTGATCGCCAGTGTGTTTGTCGTTACACACAGTCACTCTCGTCATGTTTGCATCAGTTTTGATAGATGCACCGCAATTTTTGCCCAGCAAGCAAAGCCAAGAAACATCACCATTCCTCAGAATTCTTTTTTGTCTATATTTCACATTGTTGAAAATAATGAAGGGGCTTCCAGACTTAGTTTTCTCAACGGTGAATGTCATGGTTATTAAATAAATAAAATATAGGCTATTATAAATTAAATATATAAAATAAAATATTTAAATAAATTAAATAAATAAAATAGATAACAATTTGATAAAATTTAAATGGAAATAGTAACAATAAAATCTGGTCAATGAATAACAATATAGTTTTGTGGAATTAAAATTATTTACAACAGGTTTGTTTGGTGTTCAGAGTCTACTGAGGGGGCAAAAAGTAACTGTCAGACTCGTGATTAGAACCAGGAATCTGTGGGTCGTAGTCCGTGACGCTACCGGTGTTGCCACTGGAGCTGGTCTTGTCGGTGATTACTGGTGATTGACTAGCCGCGCCGCTCCAAGTTATGTTAAACGTGGATTGTTTGGCAGAGTACAAGTCTAACCTTGTTAGTTCTTTGGTTAGATGTACACACAGTCATTACTCACGGAGGAGATAAGCAGTCCTATTCACTTAAAAAAAAAAATAGATTTACGTTAATTACGCCTATTCCGAGGTCAAACACTATTATCAGAGTTATAAAACCATTCAAAATTAAATAAACTGTGGAGCGTCGATCGTTGCGTGTTTACATGATAGGACCAGGCCTACCAACCCCTTAGTTATTACAGTTATTACAGCCGGAAGTAGACGATGCAAGACCGGAAATGTTAAGGGTGTGACGTCACCTATATCTTATCTTCTCACGACAATATGGTCTGATTGAGTATACCTTATACATTCCTCTTTTTAATGTCTTTATGATTGACCTGTAAAAAAGGAATCATCAAAAACAAACTCAAACATAATCGATTCCAGTTATATACGGATTAAAAATTAAACATAGAGGCTTGCGTCATAGAAAGTGACAAGTCTATACAAACCACCACCATTTGCTCCACTTTGATAAAGATCTAAATGTGTCAAGAAATTATTTAAGGCTATCTCAAGATTGCAACATGAATAAAAATTATGTAGTAATTCTGAAACAATCTATGATCAAATAAGAGAAAACGTAGCTCTAATGGAAGTAATAAAACTCACGAAATCCAAACTAATAGATATTGCTAACAACTGAAATTAAATGTCTTAAAGAATAAGTTAGCCTTTTGGAAAAAAGTAACATGGTTGTTTGAATATAAGTCTGATGTAATTGATGTGAGTCCACATTATTTAGTTTATGTAGTTTGGCAGTTTGTGTAATATGAGCGTTTAGCTCAATTCTTCTCTTCCACCAATTAATGACGAAAGCAGATTATTGTGGTTTTAAAGTCCTACTGAACTGAGCTATGTAGTGGTATAAAACATAAATATAAATTGAAGAACAAGTATACTTCAAAAACCTTATCTAACTCAATATCGAGATTGAAAATTAAAAACATAAGTCCATAGGGAATCGCTCTACTGTCCAAGGTGCTGTACGCTGTGGAGCAATCGCGAAGTCTCCCACGCTGTCTGGCGTGCGTTAGGTAATAAACTACTAGCCATTAAACTACTTGTCATTAAAATAATAGTCAATAAACTACTTGTCAATAAACTAGTAGTCAAAAAACTAGTAGTTAATAAACTAGGAATAAGCTGTTCGATGCCAGACATTTTGTCCGTCTTCTCATCAAAACAACTTCTGATAATTATAAATGATTATCAGTGCATATCATTGTCAACGGCCAGTAATTGCTTCAATGGTTCAGGGACAAACTTCATTCAACAGTGTGCGAAGGGTTAATCTAACAATCAGCCAGTGACTGTCAGAGTACAACATGCAGCTCAGTGTTTGGAGAGGAACTTCATTCAACAATGTGCGAAGGGTTAATCTAACAATCAGCCAGTGACTGTCAGAGTACAATATGCAGCTCAGTGTTTGGAGAGGAACTTCATTCAACAATGTGCGAAGGGTTAATCTAACAATCAGCCAGGTACTGTCAGAGTACAATATGCAGCTCAGTGTTTGGAGAGGAACTTCATTCAACAATGTGCGAAGGGTTAATCTAACAATCATCCAGTGACTGTCAGAGTACAATATGCAGCTCAGTGTTTGGAGAGGAACTTCATTCAACAATGTGCGAAGGGTTAATCTAACAATCAGCCAGTGACTGTCAGAGTACAACATGCAGCTCAGTGTTTGGAGAGGAACTTCATTCAACAATGTGCGAAGGGTTAATCTAACAATCAGCCAGGTACTGTCAGAGTACAACATGCAGCTCAGTGTTTGGAGAGGAACTTCATTCAACAATGTGCGAAGGGTTAATCTAGCAATCAGCCAGGTACTGTCAGAGTACAACATGCAGCTCAGTGTTTGGAGAGGAACTTCATTCAACAATGTGCGAAGGGTTAATCTAACAATCATCCAGTGACTGTCAGAGTACAATATGGAGGCCAGTTATTGAAACACGGATGGCTAAACTCGATTTGTCTCTCAGTTTTGTTTTTACTCTTCATTTAACATCAATTTACCTACTGTATAACATTGCACCTAATCCGTGCCTAATACAAATAAATGTAAATGTAAAAATAAAATTCTCTAATTAATTTCAAATACATGTCTAACTCGAATTTATTTTTTATATTGTCTAAACTTTCAATTAGCTTTTATAATCTTTTTTACGTCATTTTTAACGTTATATGCCATCATATTTTTTAATCATACCCGATTTTTTTTATTCATGCGCCTCTCCAAACGTACTCATTAGAATCTTGAGGTAGCTTAGCAATTTGATAACGATAGTGGTAATACGATAACCAGCAACATGTTTTACAAAATGGTCAGAACAAAATCTATATTCATCTATGTACTGAAAGGTTTTTAAATCAATCCTTCCATAATATATCAATAAGGTATAATTATAGATTTATTGGCTAGATAAAATAGAATATCTCACGACTATACAAAGTTAATAGAGATAAAAGGACCAATGTACTGTACATTAAAGTAATGGGTATAATTTATGTTGTTAAATGTTCAAGACTTTAAGATTTTGTTTATACATCAGCACGTTTCATTATTTTAATTATTACAAACGGGAGGTTTGCGATTATATTAAATTATTTCAACCCTAGCTTAAAGCCGAATAGGTGAACCAGCTGTGGAAGCTATAATGTTCCTGTAATCACCTTTCCAGTAGAACAGCTGCGTTCTTGGCTGATTTACTTTTATAGCCAGCTATATAAATCGTTTTCTAATGTCGTACCGCACATCTAATAAATCGAATGAGTAACCAACTATTTTCTATGTCTAAATGTAAATTTGAGACATGCAAAATATGTACAATTTTCTTTTTTATGTGTTCAACTTTCATATATATTTGGAACTTTTTATGAAACTCCTTTACTTTCTATAACATACAATAGTAACATTTACATACAGGAAAACACCAAATATTGTAATAGAAGTTTATTGTAATAAGGCAATTCTGAGTTTATTGGTGCATGTGATTTTTTACACTGGTAACCATTATGGCAAAGAGAAAATACCAAATTTATTAAATTTGTAATCTAACTTAATTTATTATGCATATGAAATATTAACACATGTAGCTTAACTCTACACGTACAGCATAATCTGTTTGTGAATCAGCGTGCATCAGAGTAAAGAAGTGTTTTACTCTAATTATTTTAAATACTCCTTCCGACGCAATAGGAAAAGTAGGTATATTTTGTAAGAACTTAAATTTTATTAATTTATTCTAAGGAGATTTACATGCACTCAATATCTCGGAAACTGTATAAATCAAATAATTTATTAATTAAGAAATGTTTAGTAACTGTATAACCATTCAAGAACACCTTTTTTCTATAGGTTTATAAGTAACTGAGATGTTAATTTGAACGGTTTGTTAATGGAACAAAATGTATTTACTACTAAATAGACAAAAATTGGTTTATATAAAATGTATCTATCTTAAGGTATGATCCTAATTTTTAGTTTTGGTTCTTGACATATGATTTTATATTTCTACGAACCAAATTCCTTAACATATGCAAAATTTCTCTTCACTAATGGACTCACCTTATGATACTGAGGACAGCGTGCCTAGTCTGTCTGTGAATAAACCACGTAAGCTCTTAATGTAACGTAAAAGAACGGCAAGGCAGTATTAGAGACTATGCGATGATCACTAACAGATGAGGGGCTAAGCTCTCCAAGGTCCCCCGGGGTCATTAAGGATAATCAGCTTATTTGAGCCGATCCCAGCCAGTAGCCAGTAGTCGGCTTGTGCTACTCAGAACCCCATCATATCACTAATTATTCTCTAGTTTGCTATGCCTAATCGGAGATAGCGGTCATAACTTAGTTTTTGCATATTTGAAGTGATTTATTAATTCTTATAAAAAAGTCTCCCCTACTGGAAAAATGTTACCTTATCCGTTAGGGAACTATGTTTTTATTTGGACGAAACTATTTTTTTATTCTCATTTACGTCTAAAATATAACCATTCTCAGAAAGGAAAATTTTATTAGTGATACAGGCATAATTGTAACGTAACATAAAATGAAGTAGAAAGAATTCCCCTTACGTGGTGCCATAGTTGAGTTTGCTTGGTTGCCCCGATGAAGTAAATATAAATATAGGCGGTTCCAGGAAACCTACTTCATCTCTTCATAAATCTCTCCATATCGTTCAGTAACCACTTCAATAATACACATGCGTTTTCTTAGATTATCTCCATTTCTGCCAAAAGGGTGTCTAGCTCTTCGTAGTTTTTTTTATAATTTGTATATGTGTATTAGTAAAAAGAAAACCTCAGTTCCATGAAAGTCGGTATTAAATGTAGTAAATTTTCACTATTTTGAAAATTGACATGGTATAAGTCTTCTACTTTTCAGTATTGCACTTAGTAATATCCACAACTTTTTTACCAAATTTCACCATTGTAAATCAACCAGTTTTTCAACCTAAAATTCAATCTCTAAAGCAAATATTTTTTAGACTTATGGTCTTTTTAGTTTTTCTCATTTTGATACCGTACACAATTTTTTGAAATATTCGTCACCAGTGTGTTAAAATTTATTTCTTGAAACACTCGATTAAGGTTTATAAACGATCGTATGTACATTCATCATCATGTAATGTAGTTACCTAATGTGATAAAACTACATTACTTATTTTAGGGTTTGAGAAAAGTTGTAATGTACTACAGCTTGGTTTCTAGGCTAAAGGAAGTAATGACCATATTTTATCTAATATAATATAATATTGAATTTAGCTCTACACAAATAGCTGCAATATAACTCCAGCCTGTTGGCTCACTCTTTTCATCAAATTAAATTGTACCATCATAAATAATCACTTCAAAATAGCATCCGAAATATGGTAAACCTGAGAATAGTTATGGTAATAGGAAAGTATTACCTATCCTACAACTATTTCTGAATTGTTTAAATTGACAATTAAGAAACCTAGGATGGTCCTGTACCATTTGTGTAATAGTAATGTGTTTAATTCTGTAGTTCAATTATGTTTTATACGATTGCTGAAAAAGATATAGAAATAACAAATAGGTTTTCGTCAAAATAATTTATTGTCATCTTTATGTGTATGCTGATGGTACGCATTTTAAAATGTGATTTCAAAGTAATGATCCTTAATTTAACTAAATGGTGATACATCGATACAGAAATATTGAGATATTCTGCAGAAGGGGAGCAAAGAGTTTTGTGACCGAGAGATTTCGTGCGGCACATTCACGACGGTCATCAACAAAGTAATGTCAGCAATAAAGAATCATAGCAGCAATTACTTCTTATTCTGGAATTTTATTACTGGTTATAAACTTTTTATCTAGTCCAGTAATTCGTGAACCTTTGATATAACAGGCAGTTTTAAGGAAATACTAATTCCCACAGTTAATAAAGTAGACAATTATAAGTAACCATATTTTTACAATAATTTGTAATAAAGTCATCCCATAACATACTTTAAGACCATGATTTTATACCCACTTAAATTTCATCCAGGCTTTCAGTTTCCAGTACAGTGTTACGACATTTCATTACTTATCATTTGATTATCATTATTCTATGTCTATAAGTATACAAATTTGGCAAAAATAAATCATTTAAGAACAATGTGACCTGAAATAGTATGCGTTACGTCTTTTTACTACTTTTACCATGAACTCATATTCAATTGAAAATGTCTTTCGAAAATCCGGACATAATTCTTCCATAGATTAACGCAAGATATTCCATTTTTCAATAAATAAATTTTTTATTTTAGCATTAATATAAATACTAAATGCATACCAATTTGCAATAAACTGATTCCATATGAGCAAAATATACACAGATATACAAATGCTTAACTTAGAATGGAAAGACATTTTTAACCAAAGTTTTCTCAAAGTTTTTCAAACACATACTTAGCATCAGATGATTAAAAGATATTTCCCACATAAAGGACTACATACCTTATACCAATGCATTTTCTGTTTAAAATCATGCTTAAAGTAATTTTGTATATAATTTTAAAATAGTCATACTAATAACTCAAAATGTGAGTCCAGCCAATGCAAGCATTATCTATTCACAAGTGAGATATCCAGAATATTCTGTTTGAGAGGAGACATCAAGTGCTGCTGACACTGCGTGAAACTTGTATATATGCGGGTGTGCACTGCATTTAGATGTGTTACGTATCACTATGTGTAGTCTGCTGGTCTCACAGCTATTCACAAGTGACACATCCTGAATATTCTGTTTGAGAGGAGACATCAAGTGCTACTGACACTGCGTGAAACTTGTATAGATGCGGGTGTGCACTGCATTTAGATGTGTTACGTATGTGTAGTCTGCTGGTCTCACAGCTAGCCACAAGTGACACATCCTGAATATTCTGTTTGAGAGGAGACATCAAGTGCCACTGACACTGCGTGAAACTTGTATAGATGCGGGTGTGCACTGCATTTATATTGTGCTACGTATCACTATGTGTAGTCTGCTGGTCTCACAGCTATTCACAAGTGACACATCCAGAATATTCTGTTTGAGAGGAGACATCAAGTGCTGCTGACACTGCGTGAAACTTGTATAGATGCGGGTGTGCACTGCATTTAGATGTGTTACGTATCACTATGTGTAGTCTGCTGGTCTCACAGCTATTCACAAGTGACACATCCAGAATATTCTGTTTGAGAGGAGACATCAAGTGCTGCTGACACTGCGTGAAACTTGTATAGATGCGGGTGTGCACTGCATTTAGATGTGTTACGTTTCACTATGTGTAGTCTGCTGGTCTCACAGCTATTCACAAGTGACACATCCTGAATATTCTGTTTGAGAGGAGACATCAAGTGCTGCTGACACTGCGTGATGCGTGAAACTTGTATAGATGCGGGTGTGCACTGCATTTATATTGTGTTACGTATCACTATGTGTAGTCTGCTGGTCTCACAGCTATTCACAAGTGACACATCCTGAATATTCTGTTTGAGAGGAGACATCAAGTGCTGCTGACACTGCGTGAAACTTGTATAGATGCGGGTGTGCACTGCATTTATATTGTGCTACGTATCACTATGTGTAGTCTGCTGGTCTCACAGCTAGCCACAAGTGACACATCCAGAATATTCTGTTTGAGAGGAGACATCAAGTGCTGCTGACACTGCGTGAAACTTGTATAGATGCGGGTGTGCACTGCATTTATATTGTGCTACGTATCACTATGTGTAGTCTGCTGGTCTCACAGCTATTCACAAGTGACACATCCTGAATATTCTGTTTGAGAGGAGACATTAAGTGCTGCTGACAATGCGTGAAACTTGTATATATGCGGGTGTGCACTGCATTTAGATGTGTTACGTATTACTATGTGTAGTCTGCTGGTCTCACAGCTATTTATCTGAAATCAGAGCCCTAATTGACGAACTAGTTACATTTAAAACTTAAGTTAAATAGGATAAGAAATTCACAATCAACTACACCGATAATTAGTTAATTTGTTGAAAAAATTTATAGGAATAAACAAACAGGTAATTCAATTAAATACACAATACATTCATTAAATACATTCATTGTACTTATTTTGGTTTTTGTTATATATTTATATAAAGTTCATTTCAGTATAATATTATGATTTAAATGGTATAAAGAAATATTTAATCACTTATTTCTGTGTTAAAATATTAGCTCTGTAATATTAGTTTAGTTTGTTTTTCGTATACCTGTTAAAATTTGTATTTACAACTTTAAAATGGGTTTAACTATTGTTATTACTAAAATTTATTTTGGTTAAACCAAACATAGTATTAGATATGAAATAATCTGCCTTCAAAATAGAAGCTGACTAAAAATTTACGTGCCAAATTACATTTTATGTTCCAGCAAACAGTTGTAATTTTATTTAAAAACTATCTTTTAAAATAATTCCACTGCTCCTTTGTTTATATCGATAAATAACTAGCAAAATGGTTTTTACTTTTCTTGTAAGCTATTTTCACAAAACTATTTGGAATAAATTATAGTACTTATTTTCAACTGTATCAATTATATTTAATTTTTTACTATGAGTTACACTAATAGAGGGACAACATCTTTCACTGCAATATAAGCTTTTTATTACTGCCATAGATAAAAATAAGTGTGTGGACAGAAATAGTCAAACGTATTGGCAAAAGTGACTGCCTTTAAATCTCTAAAATATTGTAAAACACGGCTTAGGAAAAATAAAGTAAAGAAAGAGAATAATTAATTTTGAATCAAGTGCTCTATCAGTTGTAGATGTAATTTCCAAATACAGATTTCCCCTTTATTTACTCCGAGAGAAATGTAAAGTCCTTTCCAACGGAAACGTGATCGCATTTCACAGCTGAATGAGTCTCCGTCGCTTAGAGACAACACCTTCTGTCCTTGCCCTCGGGCACTTCCTTGACAAATAACATGACAAGTAATACAATTTAACATATAATTTAATATAACATAACAAGTAACTCATGTTACAGATAAGTAAGTCGCTCAGCTCGCTCACCCCGACTCCCGGACAGCCGCGGTCCAGCGACCACCGAAAGCCCGGATGCGAACGTGAACAAACCACTATACACATTGCCTTTGGGAACATATTTTCCAATGGTAATTGTAGTAAAGCAAAACAAAATTTATACCCCATAGTTTCACTTCAAAATTTACAAACGGTACAATTCTGATTTCAAATTCATTAAAACTTATTTTAGTTTGATTTTGTATAGCTAAAACAAATTTTATTAAAATGCCTAAGACAAAAATGTGGGTTCAAACTTGGATCATTATTCAACGGTATTCTTGGTAGTGTAGCAGTATTTTTCATAAACTGCACTCGAAAGTTGAAATACATAGTCTAGCTACGTAATAATATTAGTATTGTTACATTTTCAGTATTAAAAAGATCCTGATGTATACAAATAAAATTTACTTTTTAAAGGAGATGTTTTAAAGAATGTGAAGCCCAAAAGGCTGATATGACTATAACGCTTAATGATTAAATCTATCTTATCCACTATGTCCATAAAATTTCACCGTTTGTAGCTTTAAAACTTTACAAAGTTTCGAATTTCCTTTATTTTGCAATAACATTCTAAAATACAAAACACTTTTACAAAATTATCAATAATTATTTTCTGCTTCTAATAAAACATTAGTCCTCCACAATATGAGCAATCGTTTGAATTAAATTTACAGGGATCAGCTAAACCTTACCTAGATCTAACAAGAATGAAATTTACTTTATTCGTCAAAAGTTCTGAAAAGTGTATTTTCCCAACAAATTAATGTGTGATCTACTTTTCATGTAGGGTTCCTTAAACAGTGTTCCGTCCCTTTGTCCCAGAAGATTACAAATCTGAAATCCACTTAAAATGTATGAGATGACTGTAAAAACCTTCTTGCATTTTTATAAGCTGACTCAGACGCACTTTTGATGAAACACTGAGTTCTGTAATATCTCATTATAATTTATCTTCCAGTAAAACTTCATAATAATTGTCCTGATGCAATAAAAAATCTAAATAATCTGCATTTCAGGTACTGCAATTATAAGTTTCTGGTTAGTACATAATAAAGTACTTCTTGTTTATAAATGAAAATTTAATACTAAATTTCATATTATATGGTAGCACTAAAGCAGTTAAATGACATAGATGGAATGAAATATACAAGCAACCCACCGTAATTTTGTGTGTATTATAAGCCATAAGTGATAATCAAGATTAACCATTAATGTATGAGACTAAATGTCTGCTATTCTTAAAAATATACGTTCTTGGGATGAAAACCTTTTTAGTAGCAGTTATATTGGTTACTACTATATTGAAATTTCATAGCGTGTATGTATATATATATATATATATATATATATATATATATATATATATATATATATATATATATAAGGTCAATAAACATTGAATCTCAAAAAGTACTTGCTCCGCCGGGAGTCGAACCCGGATTTCTCACTTGCCGGGTTAATGTGCTGCCATTACACCACAGAGCGCTTAGCCTACTTTTTCCCATTCAATTATTTTGTATTTGGCCGTATCTGTCACAATATGCGTTTAAATAAGCAAACTAACATATGATCGGAAGACCAAATACCTGTCAAACGACTTTTATTTACAGTAAATTGTCCTTAGAAATATTCCAGATGTTCAAGACATTCATTCTTCTATCCGTCATTGAACAATATATGGTACTATGCTAAAACACAAAATCTTTATATGTTTCCATTAAGCCATCTTTATCTTTTGTGAATACCACTACCACAGAAAAAAATGATGCGTTGTTTTCATACAACATTAAATTCTAAAATATTAACGAGAAGACAAAATAAATATTTGGATAGTTAACTTTGATTTTTTAATATCTTTAGTGTGGTCTCATTATTAGTAATAATTGAATAAATAGCCGGTAATCGGTAAACCACCAAACTCCGTTGAATGCACCGCACGCTCGTTTGTGTCCTTTATTTTTACAGAAAAAGAAATAACTGTAGTATTTAAAAATCCTTGCACCAGATTTTTCGATTACAATAATTTATAATTTGATGTATTAGATAATGTTTCATCCTACAAAAATACACGTACTAAAATACGAACCACAACCAATTCACCGGAAATACAATTTACGCTCACGTAAAGGTTTTATCAAACCCAACTCTAGATAGTTATAATTGTTTCCATGGTATGACATGCTACTTAATATTATTCAACAATCAATATACAATAAAGTATAGTATAGCAATTTCCGAGCTTCACATCGAAAATGACTAATCCTTTGCTGTGGTGGCTTTGTATGTAACTTTCAACAACTTTTCCTTCTCTAACTGTAGCAGAAAGTATATTTAGATGAGCAATGGTATCGTTTTCGTTAAAGTTACTATATATATATATATATTGTTTTCAATGGACCTGCCTTTTGAAATATTCAAAAGTTGACAAAGTTACTTAATTTTTTAAGGCATTATAGTACAATTCGTGCTTTAATACTAAAATCGGATTACTTCGTATATTAAATGTATGACTTGTTTTTACACACTCTATGTAAAAATATGGTGTATATCTATATTGAGGAAACATTAATAGTTCATTAAGAAATGTTTATATTTTCAATGAAATCAGTATTAAAACTTCTTGCTGTATTTTCTCCACATAATGTGGCTATGGTTGGAATGTCTGATTTCATGTGAGTGTTGAGTTAAGCTCAACTTATCCTTCCTTTTGGTGAAGCGTTTGGAATCTGACGCTGTTACGGACTTTACTACCGAAATCTGGAGTCATGTTTGTCTGAAGAGATCCAAAAAGATTCGGCGGCGAAGGAGCTCAGACAGAACTCGATACATCGTTTTGACATCAGAGAAACCTAGACTATAAGATATAATATGGCATAGGTAAAGAGGGATTCTCATTATCTCATCAGGTGCACAAATAACAATGAAATCATTAAAATTGCACAACATGTATTTTATAAGATTCAAATTAAAATAGTTATTAGTTATTTCAATACGTAAACAAGAAAACAACTTGTGATGTTCGCAAATTGAGCAAACCTACACCTGCAGGTTTAGTAAAATGTATCGTATATCCTGCTGGATTATATATTTGTTAAAGATTTTCGCATCAAACTGGAAATTAGTAGTTTCATAAATGTTAGAGGTTGAAATATCAGAAAGGGAACTCTATGAGGTGGACTCAATCAGACGATATTGTGGCGAGAACCTAAATTACAGAGAGCTGTGATGACGTCACGCCCTTGGTGTTTCCGGTCCACCACCGCCTACTTCCGTAACGGTAATCAAAGCAACTTTGTGTGCAGTATAAAGTAAAGATTAGTAAATCTGTGTACTCGTTAATTAACAATTATTAATTAACTAATGTTTTATATAACTAATATATTGCCTCAAATATTTACCACTTTAAATGGGCTCTTATATAAACACAGTTTAGAACGTCATATGATAATCATTTAATGGTTGAATGGGTTCAAGTTTGTGTAATAAGTTGTCTAATAAAATATAATCGTAAACTAAATAAAATAATTCTACACACATCGTATGGTGGCAAGGGTTGATTTAATGTCGAGTTGTTGAGTTTAGCTCAGTTTCATCTTCCTCTTAGTTTAGCGTCTGGAATCTAACGCTGTCACACACTTGTCTCTTGGAATGTAGGGAGATCGTTTCCAAGATTTGCACTCAATTTTGCACCTTATGACACAATAATAATACCTCTTGACGTAAAATATATTTATTTTATTTACACTATACTTTATATTTTACGTGTCTCTAATATTGAAACTATCTAAAGAGTTAATTTGGAGCTTCTTGGTCTCCTTGTTATCTTTTCAGATGAACATTACTCCAGATTGCAAGAGTCAAGTCTGCAAGAGCAGATTTCAAACGCTACACTAAGAGGAAGGTGAACTGGAGCTAAACTCAACATTCCCATTGATTCAGCCCTTCCTACCATAGCTACGTCATGTTCTAGTTACTACGCAACGTAAGTGTAAGAAGATGTTGTTAACAAATTTATAATAATTTCGTCTATCAATATAACTTATGATGAATTTTCAACCTTTAGAGTGTTCTCACTATACTATTATGAAAAGTCTGGAACGGTTTAACGCAAAATGGAGCTATATTCTTTCGGAATTGGATTTATGTTGCACATGATGTTTTATAGTTTAATTATAATATGTTTTATTAACTATGATAACCACGTTTTTATAGTGACAACCAAGTTCAGTGCAATGAAACCTTTTAATTACTGTCATAGTTACAAAATAATTGTGTTTGGGATAAAAGTAGTCAAAAGATTAATGGCAAAAGTGACTGCCCATATCTCTCCAAGACTTCCTACATTATAGCTTAGGGGAAATAAATTACGGACAGAGAATAATTAATATTTAATGCTATATCAATTGTAGATGTAATTTCCAAATACAGATTTCTCCTGTATTTACTCCCAGAGAAATGTAAAGTTCTTTCCAACAGAAACGTGATCGCATTTCACAGCTGCATGAGTGTCCGTCACTTAGAGACAATTAGACGTTAAAAATTACGTATGATACTTTCTATTTGTAATAGGTAACCATTAACTATGTTGGAAACGTTAGATCACAGGAAATAATGATCCCTGTCATAATTTAATGTGTAACACATTACAAACATGTTCTTGTTTAAGCTAAAAACAGTCCTCATCTAATCATTTTTATTCTAATGTAAAGGATGGACGATCCAGCTATCAACGTCAGCATACCACGAATAAATATTTAAGAAACCTTATTCCTGGTTCAACCTAAATTCAAATTTACTATCTGATAGACTTTTTGAGTATCCAATATAATATTATGTAGCAATTAAATAATACGTAATTAACTAAATAAAAAAAATTAAAAAAAAAACAGTATACTAATGCCTTACACTGTGTTTAGATTTTTTAATATTTTAAAACATTATACAATATTAAAATAGAAAATTACTAGAAGAAAGCTATTTAAAGATCTAAAAAACACAAATATTTTTCCTATCACAATATATTTACTAGGTGGATGGAAGAGTCACTTATCCCCAGGGACGTGCAGCACTAAAACACATACTGGTCTCTTTCAACTGTAATTTACTACCTCTATGGCTTCAAAATTATGTATAGATGAAATACACAGTACATGATCACAACTGCTAGTTCTATATTGTATTTTTAACACGATTAGAAAAGTAATAAAAATATTCAAAATTCAAAAAATATTGGACGACATTGTTTTTAATTATAATAAAATATTAATTCAATATTTTAAGGAATATTGCGTTTGAAATTATTAAAATATCCACACACAATACATTTATTGCAGATTTGATTAAAATTTTGAATAATACTATATTATAAACATACATTTAAATAATTTCATTGTAATTTAGTAGGTTTATCAGCAGTTTTCGCCAATATGTTCAAGCAAGAACTGGCTTAAGTCAAAGAAGTTCAGTTTTGGTAGATCTCATAACGATTGGAGATATATGAACCTTTAAGCTAATTCTTGGCAGGTTAAAATTTGATATGGTGTGAGTGGAGAAGATATATGCCATGTGACCCAGGTAGATCGAGTATGTCACACCAGGTGTAAATTGACAACATCTCATTACGTGTATTATACAGTATTAAGGCAATAATGTCTTGTGACAGGAGAGGATTTATGTGATATATTATACCATACAACTTGGAGATTGATAGAACCTCATTAGCCATATAAACACGTAATTACTACTGCTTAAAAATTAATAATATAGTGCGATGGTAGAGGGTAATTTATCGTTCATATAGACCTCTTATAACGTACTAATAATTAATGTACATTTTCCAAAAACCTCTTATGAATTTTTGTCTTTTAATAATAATAATTTTAAATATCAATACAAT
Organism: Homalodisca vitripennis; assembly: GCF_021130785.1. Taxonomy (NCBI): domain Eukaryota; kingdom Metazoa; phylum Arthropoda; class Insecta; order Hemiptera; family Cicadellidae; genus Homalodisca; species Homalodisca vitripennis. The sequence goes on from NC_060211.1 coordinate 22,243,395, forward strand.
TTTACTAGTTTTTATTTATTTGATTTAGTTTTTTACATGGATCAAGTGTTTTAAAATTGCATACAGTTTTTAATTGCTCATCCGTCATTAAGAAATACATAGTTGATCTATTAGTCCAAAGCAATGGGTTTGGATTTTACAGCTCAGTTTTAGTAGAAAGGGTAAGAAAATATCCAATTCAATATCCAATATGTGGCAGAAATTGAATTACTACATATTTCCAAAACTATAGAATGACGTTCAATTAAATATGTTAATTCTATACTAATCTAAAAACAATATTGAAATACATAGCTTTCAATATAATATCAAAACAACTGACTATATTAAAACTAATAAATCCTAAATTACAAAAATAATTACGCTCAATGGATGATACAGAATGCTGCCCGTAATGTAGATAAAGTATTCGTACTGGAACTTGATTAAATTATGTAGCTTAGGGTTTTATTGGTAAACAGAGGTTATTAGATCCTGAATTTCACATACGTTGACATGGGCAACATAAATAAATGTATTAAAAACAATTTATTATTGATTCAAAATTGTTAAAATGTTGTTTTTAACAATCTTATGACAGTAAATGTTTGCGATACTACACATTTCCGAATTATCTCTAAAGTTTTTGTTAATTGGCTACTCAAAATGTGTAATTCATATTAGCTACTTAACATAAATTACGACTACTTCAGAATCGTAGTTACTTGAAAGAGACAGTTTGTTTCTAAATATACCCCTAAGCATAAAATTCGCTACATTCTAGACTATACAGGTGTATGCTTTAATTTAAGCTTAAATTGAAAAAAGTGCGTAGGAAAATGTGCTTAACTATTAATTCAGATAACAAATGTGTTTTAAGCCAGCTAGTATTCCAAAATACGTGGCTCTTGTTTATTTGATTCTTATATAACGAAAATCTTAGGTGAATCATGTCTGGCTTGTGGCCTGTACATAGCATCTTCATCAAACAGAACGTGGTAAATATAAGGACGAATGTTGTCACAAAGTCTTGCACAAGTTTCACTTGTAAGAGATATTTAAGAGAAAGGGATTCAGATTTCAGTTTATTAGCGTGGTCCCTAACTCATCTCAATATTTCCGTTTATTCTACAGAAAACGTGCAAGGCATTTATAGATTTAAAAATATCTCTCAGTTATGTTTTTCTCACTTGAGTTTATCAAATCTATCTTCCTCGACATTAAAGAAACATAAAAAATAATAGTTAAAATTATCAACTCTTTGTCAAATAATACCTGATAATTGAATAACTTTTGTCAAAAAATACTTGCTAAAAAAACTATCACAAATTCAGTCATTGGCTCCAAACAAGCCTACAGCTTATGTAAATAAATGGATACAGAAAAACAATGAGAATGGTTTACTTTATCAACTATTGAGTAACCTAGTAGAGTTTTTAATATAAACTATAAACCTTTTTTAATAAGCATAAATATTATGTAACAGAGAAAGTTTCTGTGAAGTAGAGCTACCACAGATCATGCCTGGCGGCGGTCTGGCGTCACTTTGTTCTCTGTACACAGAACCACTGAGTTGGCTGTATACAGTCCAGTACGCAGTAGCGGCTGACCGAAGAATTAAACATTCTATAGGATAAACGATTCATTCTGTGCCTTCATCATTCTATTTGAGTATTTTATACTATAAAAGTCGTGTATAAATGTTGCTTGTGAAAGTAATAAATCCTCCCTTTCTTAATTCACATTTGTTACTTATTCATATATTCTCTTTCTATTAAGTTTCTTCGGGATTTGAAGATTTAAAATAAATAAATACATATCTCTGTTTATTCTTAGCAAGATAATTTTGTTTCTACTTTATCAGAATACTTATTTTTTTTTATAAAATGTAACATATTACGTAAACATTAAGTCTTAAAATCATAAAAATACAGAATTACTGTTTTGTGCTAAAGTTAATTAAATTGCATATTTTTGTAATTTTAAAAACTGAAACCGATGTCATGCATTAAAATGCTTTGGTAAATGTAAATAAAAAATCATCCAACTAAGATAAAATTTATGCCCTAATTTTTACAATTATTAAAACAACAATAAAACATAACGGTTGCAACAGACAGATAAGGATATTAAAAATATAATATTGTTAAGATAAATTTAAAAATAAAAGAATTTCTGATTTACCCCATTGATTACAGCGGGAAAACGTATAACTTGTTCTGTAGGTTAGATTACCTTAAATCGTACTGTAATTTATAGCGACAGTCAGTCTAGAACACTCCTCTTACACTGCCCTCGATAAAATTATTACCGTTCCTTGCTTATTATATGGTTTATGTATTACATAATTACATTTAATTAATGCTATTAGGATAACAGTCCAGAAGCCCAGTAGCAATTTGCCTTATCTAAGGGCCCAACGTGACTTTTCTTTACATTGATTAGAAATTTCCCTTAAGAAATCAATCGACCGTCAGCCGTGCTGGGTTTAATGGTAGTCAAAATGCTAGAGTATCAAAAGGGTTAAAATGTAAGAAATGATATTTTTATCCATATCATATTTTTCCAGACTTAAAACCAACCTCCAGACAACTATTACTCATGCGATTGATCGTTTTAAGCGTATTAAGAATAGGAACAATAAAACCAAAATAAAAATATTTTTCATATTTTTAACCCTTTAGTGCCCTCCCGTTTCGACATCCAACAAAATTAGCGCGTCTGACGATCCATTTCATTCTTAGGAGATTCCTATATAAATTCAAGGAACATGAGTTGAGCCCTATAGAATGTAAATTGCCTCTCGGCATTTTGTATTAGTATGAACTTTAAAAGGATACACATATTGCGATTTCTAAATTCATCTGGTGTCATATTTGTTTTGTTATTTTTGGTTTTGCTTAATTTTTTACCTATATTAAAATTAGTTTCACTGTTGTAAATTTTAACGATTCTAATATTAATAGTAAATAAAAACGTGTTCAGCCAGTTATGTTAGAATGATTGAAATGATTTGGATTCATTTCATGACATTACAGCATGGTTTGCAACCACAACTCTATTTAAATTAGAGTACAATTTCTTATCAGCGATCCACTAGAATAGTGTGCAAAACACAGTGTGTACTTTTCAGTGTTGGAAATTAAAGCAGTCAAAAGTACTATGCGATATATCAGTAGGATAATTAAACATTAATGTACATTAAGTATATAAACATTAATATACTACGGAACTCTGATGAAATTAGAGGCATATCTTGCCCCAGGAATACTGGCTGGCTTATGCCTGTCAGTTAATCTTACAATCGGTACAGCAAAAACCGATGTGTCACTTAAATCTGGGCCACCTTATGGCCCAACGTCCCGGAGTGGCATATCACTACCCGGTAATGTCGATATACCTTGCGGTAGAGGAATAAATCGATGTCTAGTCGACTGCGGGGATGACATGACAGATCTATGGTATGGTAAGGTCTATGGTACAGATCTTTTATCAAAGACGACTGGACGAATGCCCAAAATCCTTCCTTATGGATTTCGACAGGAGGCGGCCCTTACCCACAACCTTAGCAATCCAGAATATTCTGTCATTACGAGTGCAGTGCTAAGGTCTTTTTAGGACCAAGTGCAATTTCTAAGCTTCTTGTCCTAAGAAAACAAAAATAACAACAGCCATAACTCATTAGTATTAACCAAATATAATTTCATAATCGTAGGTTAAACAAACTTCAGTCCAGAAGAATGGATGTCTACCTGATGGATGTCTACGTGCGTATTAGTTATTATTTTACGCATAATTAGAGACTTTATAAAGCCAAAAAACATACGCAGGTAAAAATCGTAAACCCTTTTCGATCATACAGCAATTTAGTACCGTCAAAAATACAAATCACGATGTTCTTGTTCTTGTGTGGAGTGTACAGAATGATAATATATAGTAAGCTACTAATCTAAATACAGATTAGTTTTACCACCACAAATAAGAGCCATAACTATACGATAGCTACTAATATACATTAAATTGTGTCTGGGAATCCGATGTGATATCCACAACTTTAAAGGTAACAAATATTTTTGTTTGCAATGATATGAAAACATTTGATTTTCTACTAGATTAGACCACATTAATGTCATGACTAATTTGAAGGAAACAGGATTTTTCCGGACATTTGCCATCGTTCAGTGAAACAAGAAATCAGTAACACTACGTTTCGAGATCTGCAATCTGATCTCTACTTCAGTGTTGCTCATTTCTTGTTTCCCTGAACGATAGAAAATGTCCTAAAAAATCCTGTTTCCTTCAAAATCCTTCCATCGTCAAAAATAACCTTAAATCAAAGGACTCATTTGAATGAGAAATATGTTAAAAATTTACTATGTTTTCTGTGAAAATTAAACCATCCGGTTAGGTAAAATGTATTGATTATTGATCACGTTAATTGGCTCTATAGATTTGCATAAAGAATATTTTCTGAGAAGCGGGTATAAAGAGCGAGTTGACGTTTGCTCACATTTAAACAGCGTTGTAATTATCCTTAAATACTTACTTCATATGGTGGCGAAATGAATATTCTTTCATTAATAGCTTTCTTTCAGTACTACGTAATTACTAAAAAATCGGAGAAGCTTTATGTTGGAGGACGAAAAATCCACAAGGCTTGAAAAAGCTATAATTTGAGGCTATAAATAGTTACGAGGTTATAAAGCAGTAATGGATAATGGTGTATCAGCCACTTAAGTACTCAGGCTTTAAGACTATTCTTGATGTGGGTGTAGTTTCTGCCACCAGAAATACAATATTAAAAATTATCAAATATCCAAAGTTCAGTACTATAAATAAAAGAATACAGAAATTAACTAGAGTATAAAAATTTTTTGAAAATAATTATATTAGTTTTCAGGCAGAAACCTTACGAGATTCCAAGCCAAATTCATTAACCCATAGACCTTTCAAAGCATTATCATCCTATCAGGCAATGATTAGTACATGAATTTTGGAGTTCCCTCACAATATTGAGTTTTTTTTCCATTTTTCTTAGGTAAAGAGGGTGAAAATACAACTCAATTTATCCACCACCCTCCACTCTGCTTCCGAAATGATATGAAATTCAAGGTGAGTATAAGTTCCAAGATGCCTCTATCCCAGCCTCTTACTTGTGGACAGAGAGAAAGCTCTCCCTCACGTATGGGATTGCAACAAATTGTAATACTAAAGGAGCATCCTGTCCTCTTCCAACAATCACTCCCCACAGTAAACTGTCCCAATATATTACAAATTGCGGTAAGTGAGGTTTCACTCCTAGAAATCCATTAGATTGCGGAGATGAAAGATACAAAATGAGTTTTTGTCGTATCCAGTATGAATTCTACTGAGAGGTATAAACCAATCAGTCCTTAGAATTTATATTTTAATTATACAAGAAAGGATTACGTCACACAACCTGTTTCAGATTCAATGATATACGCAACATTTAAAGTCTGTTACTCATTTCATATCTGCTACTGTCACATGATAAAATGTCATAATTCTATACACACTTTGTTTACAAATTTATTTATTCTACGATTTGATTATTGCCATTATTGTTATCCATAGAAACTAATTTTAAAATGTTCGCTAACACTCTGTTAAATCCTATGGAATGACATGCACCATCATCGAATTTGATGTTGCTTATATGGAAATGAAGTTGCATGAATATTTTAAGATCCAACAGGCCAATTCGTTCTCGAAATATTGTACGGACAGGAGTGGGATCTCACTTTCATCCGTGCCGGTGTGATGTGTGATTGTGTTTCTCGTACTCGTGACTTGTGCTCGGGATTTGCATTCTCTGCAGTGACAACGTCTGGACTAGACTCCAAGCAGCTTTTGGGTATGTTTGAACCCTTTTCTTTCCCTTCATTTTTTCTTTCTATTCTTTATTTTTTATATTACTAATACCTCCTCCACCTGACGAAGAGGATAGATTCCAATCCTTGAAACGTTGTGTTATACCTTTTGTAACATATAACAATGGCAAATGTCCGAAATCCTGTTATCCCGTAAAACCATCCGTCATCAAGAACAAACTTTTAACTATGCATATATTATTTTTCTAACTGACATAATTATTATATTAGCGTTAATAAGAAATTATGGATGATATTTTAAAAAGCGATTTGAAATATGTTAATGTAAGTTAACAATTGAAGATGAATATCCTTTAAAAATTAGATTTTTTGAAAAAAACTTATCTCTACTAATTCACCTGTCTTCATCTTCTTTTTGGATTAAGATTTCCTAAAATGTGGATATAGGAATGAAGCGCTATATAGAAAATTGAATTTTGATTCAAGACCAGTTATAAAAGAACTGTAAAAGTTAAGCGAATAATTAGCGTTTACTAATAGCAGTTCCTTACATTGGCAAAAACTGCGAGAGCAGCCAATCCTCTAGATGAAGAATATGCTGGCGAAAACATTTATTCTTATAAATTTCATTATAAACTGGCGTCCTTTTTCTGTTACTCAATATTTAATTATATCTAGTACTTTTGCAGGTTGTATGTCCTTTAGATGATTATAGAATAAGCTTCCACGCAGTTATATTTGATTCAAACTTGATTTGTGTCTTAGATTTTCTATTATAAGTTTAGATACCACTCGATGAAAATACTAAATAAAATAATAAAAATAAACTCTGTTGGCTGAAAGTTCAATGTTTACCAAATTAAGCATCACGCTGTCCATCTTGATTTTGTGGTAGAGATTGAGTGAGTTGAGTTTGATTACCAAAGTCAGATTGTTGTAAGTGTTTGACTTACGTTACAGGACTTCATTATTTAGTTGAAGGGAATAATGGTAATTTATAGTCTTCCTTGCCTTTTTTCAACAAACAATGTGATGACAATCAATAAACTGTCAGGAAATGCAGAAGAATGCTGGTTGTAGTAATGATAAGTTTTGTGGTTTATGAGGAAGTTAACAATTATAAATTTATTCAATTACACGTCGTTAATAATGAGGCTTCACGCTACTTAAAATAACAAATAGTTTATTAATTTAATTAATAATGCTTTACATTCTGGATTTCAACATAGTTATAACGATTAACGAAAATGAGATAAAATATATCGATCGCTTTACGCATGGATTAATAGGTGTTATTCCCGGATCTCCTTTGTCTCATTGTTAGTTAAGGATTTCTGAGGTAATGTTGCTTAATAATGGTATTCCGTTCTACATATGATGATATATCTGTAGCCAGACATATTTGATAAATAAGTTGTTTTCCAGTTCGTAAAAGTTTGTAAATAATGTAAAAGACAAGTTGTAAGTAATGTAAAACACAATACAAGACCTTTACCATAGACTAAATGTGAAGCTTAGTCTTTCCACCTGAAAGCTCAGGAATCCCCGAAGATATTTTAAAATGGTCCCAAACATTTTGGTTTTTTTTTAATGAAATGTTTAGTATAATCGAGTATACCGCCTTTGGCGCAAAAATTAAACTCTGCAAAACATCAAAAATCAAAGGGAAACGCTGCGTTTTTTGGCTGAGCATTACCGAAGCCTTGCCCACGTGGGGCTGAAAACTTATATTTCTACCTGTCTGTCTCCTAGCACAATATCTCGAAAAAACTTCCATGTAGACTTTAAATTGAGCATGAAGCTTCATTTCAATATAAGGAATACTTCATTTGATTAAAGTGTCACAGCGTTAGCAAATATTTTTAAATTGATTTTTAAACTCAATATAAGACATTCAACAATGAAGTAAACAAATTAAAATATGTTGCTTAACTATCCGAACACATACATCATCATATTATGATGACAATTCACTGTGGTGAGTAAACTTTTATTATTTAAAAACATATGAAAGCCAATTTAATGTATAACAATGTAAATTTATCATTTAAAAAGGTATATCGATAAAGATTTCATTTTTAGTATTTACATTTTGCATGAAACTTCATTTCTACAAGAATAAGTTTTATTATACGTAATTTTTGTAACTTTTTTGTATGTTTATATGCTCGTATATCTGTCCGTAGAGCATCTAGAGAATGGAATGAGGTAGAAATTTGAAATTTTGCATGCAACTTCAGCAAATCCATAGAGACACGTGGTCTGGCGTATTTATACTTTGTATTAAATTAATAATAGATCATTCTGTGAAAGAAAATTTAAAACAATTCATTATCCGGGCGTGTTACGTTCTCTCTCGTTAGGATTATTGTTTAAAGAATTCGCATCAAACAAACTAATGAGTTAATCGAGTAAATGGATCTTTAGTATTTCTTGTAATCTAACAACAAAGTAAACGCTGTGACGACAGATTTTACGTCATTATATTACTCTGCTGACCTGAAAATTCCACGTAGCAGTTACTTAGGCAGCTTGGAGAGCATAGAAATGGGTAACTTATTCTTAGTGATACAGCTCAAAATCTCATCCCTTT